>NC_071664.1:75730-242237 GCF_012460135.2 Molothrus ater | reverse complement strand
TGGGGAAATTACTTCTTTTTACCATAGAAATAGTATCCCTGTGCAGCCACTCACGCTGGCAGAAAGTGGGGAGCCAAGCTAGAGTGATGCAATCTTTGCTGGATTTTTCCAAACCATAAGCTGGCAGCAACTAGGACCCTCTAAGTACTTAGATCCTGAAAGGCCATCCTTGAACATATTACTGAGACCCTGGGTAAAGGACATTTTTCCCATGGAAAATGGCCTTCATTTGTGGCCACTTGGCCTGGCAGGCAGGGCAGTGCCATGCCAGAAATTTACAAACTGTGCTGGATTTCCCTTAATAAAAGCTGGCAGCAACTCGGACCCTGCAAGTCCTTAGAGCGCCAGATGCCACCTTTCATCTGATACCCAGACCCTGGGCCAATGCCTTCATTTTCCCCATGGAAAATGGCCTCCATTTCTGGCCTCTCGTCCTGGCCAATAGGGTGGTGCCCAGCAAGAAATTTACAAAATGTGCGGGATTTCTCCAAATCTAAAGCTGCCAGTAAGAAGTACCCTGCATGTCCTTAGAGCCCCAAAGGCCACCTTTCATTTGATTTGCAGACCGTGGGGAAAGGACTTCTTTTTCCCATGGGAAATGGCCTCCGTTTGCAGCCACTCACGCTGGCAGAAAGTGGGGACCAGAGCTAGAGTGATGCAACCTTTGCTGGATTTTTCCAAACCGAAAGCTGGCAGCAACTAGGACTCTGTAAGTCCTTAGTGCCTGAAAGGCCACCTTGCATCTGATACCCAGACCCTCGGCCAATGAGCTTCATTTTCCCCATGGAAAATGGCCTCCATTTGTGGCCTCTCGTCCTGGCCAATAGGGTGGTGCCCAGCAAGAAATTTGCAATCTTTGCTGGATTTCTCCAAATCTAAAGCTGCCAGTAAGAAGTACCCTGCATGTCCTTAGAGCCCCAAAGGCCACCTTTCATTTGATTTGCAGACCGTGGGGAAAGGACTTCTTTTTCCCATGGGAAATGGCCTCCGTTTACAGCCACTCACGCTGGCAGAAAGTGGGGAGCCAAGCTAGAGTGATGCAATCTTTGCTGGATTTCTCCAAATCTAAAGCTGCCAATAAGAAGTACCCTGCATGTCCTTAGAGGCCCAAAGGCCACCTTTCATTTGATTTGCAGACCGTGGGGAAAGGACTTCTTTTTCCCATGGGAAATGGCCTCCGTTTCTCAGCCACTCACCCTGGCAGAAAGTGGGGAGCCAAGCTAGAGTGATGCAATCTTTGCTGGATTTTTCCAAACCTAAAGCTGGCAGCAACTAGGGCCCTCTAAGTACTTAGAGCCTGAAAGGCCACCTTGAACATATTACTGAGACCCTGGGTAAAGGACAATTTTCCCATGGAAAATGGCCTTCATTTGTGGCCACTTGGCCAGGCAGGCAGGGCAGTGCCAAGCGAGAAATTTGCACACTGTGCTGGATTCTTCCAAAACTAAAGCTGGCAGCAGCTCGGACCCTGCAAGTCCTTAGAGCCTCAGATGCCACCTTTCATCTGATACCCAGCCCCTGGGCCAATGCCTTCATTTTCCCCATGGAAAATGGGGTCAGTTTGGGGCCACTCGCCCTGGCCATCTGCTTCGTTCCCTGTCTGAAATTTGCAAACTTGGCTGCTTTTCTCCAAAACTAAAGCTTCTGGCAACGAGGAGCCTGCAGCTCCTTCGAGCCCTAAACATCACCTCTCTGCTGATACCCAGATGATGGGGAAATTACTTCTTTTTACCATAGAAATAGTATCCCTGTGCAGCCACTCACGCTGGCAGAAAGTGGGGAGCCAAGCTAGAGTGATGCAATCTTTGCTGGATTTTTCCAAACCATAAGCTGGCAGCAACTAGGACCCTCTAAGTACTTAGAGCCTGAAAGGCCACCTTGAACATATTACTGAGACCCTGGGTAAAGGACATTTTTCCCATGGAAAATGGCCTTCATTTGTGGCCACTTGGCCTGGCAGGCAGGGCAGTGCCATGCGAGAAATTTACAAACTGTGCTGGATTACCCTTAATAAAAGCTGGCAGCAACTCGGACCCTGCAAGTCCTTAGAGCCCCAGATTCCACCTTTCATCTGATACCCAGACCCTGGGCCAATGCCTTCATTTTCCCCATGGAAAATGGCCTCCATTTGTGGCCTCTCGTCCTGGCCAATAGGGTGGTGCCCAGCAAGAAATTTACAAAATGTGCTGGATTTCTCCAAATCTAAAGCTGCCAGTAAGAAGTACCCTGCATGTCCTTAGAGCCCCAAAGGCCACCTTTCATTTGATTTGCAGACCGTGGGGAAAGGACTTCTTTTTCCCATGGGAAATGGCCTCCGTTTCGCAGCCACTCACGCTGGCAGAAAGTGGGGAGCCAAGCTAGAGTGATGCAATCTTTGCTGGATTTCTCCAAATCTAAAGCTGCCAATAAGAAGTACCCTGCATGTCCTTAGAGCCCCAAAGGTCACCTTTCATTTGATTTGCAGACCGTGGGGAAAGGACTTCTTTTTCCCATGGGAAATGGCCTCCGTTTCTCAGCCACTCACCCTGGCAGAAAGTGGGGAGCCAAGCTAGAGTGATGCAATCTTTGCTGGATTTTTCCAAACCTAAAGCTGGCAGCAACTAGGACCCTCTAAGTACTTAGAGCCTGAAAGGCCACCTTGAACATATTACTGAGACCCTGGGTAAAGGACAATTTTCCCATGGAAAATGGCCTTCATTTGTGGCCACTTGGCCAGGCAGGCAGGGCAGTGCCAAGCGAGAAATTTGCACACTGTGCTGGATTCTTCCAAAACTAAAGCTGGCAGCAGCTCGGACCCTGCAAGTCCTTAGAGCCTCAGATGCCACCTTTCATCTGATACCCAGCCCCTGGGCCAATGCCTTCATTTTCCCCATGGAAAATGGGGTCAGTTTGGGGCCACTCGCCCTGGCCATCTGCTTCGTTCCCTGTCTGAAATTTGCAAACTTGGCTGCTTTTCTCCAAAACTAAAGCTTCTGGCAACGAGGAGCCTGCAGCTCCTTCGAGCCCTAAACATCACCTCTCTGCTGATACCCAGATGATGGGGAAATTACTTCTTTTTACCATAGAAATAGTATCCCTGTGCAGCCACTCACGCTGGCAGAAAGTGGGGAGCCAAGCTAGAGTGATGCAATCTTTGCTGGATTTTTCCAAACCATAAGCTGGCAGCAACTAGGACCCTCTAAGTACTTAGAGCCTGAAAGGCCACCTTGAACATATTACTGAGACCCTGGGTAAAGGACATTTTTTCCCATGGAAAATGGCCTTCATTTGTGGCCACTTGGCCTGGCAGGCAGGGCAGTGCCATGCCAGAAATTTACAAACTGTGCTGGATTTCCCTTAATAAGAGCTGGCAGCAACTCGGACTCTGCAAGTCCTTAGAGCCCCAGAATCCACCTTTCATCTGATACCCAGACCCTGGGCCAGTGAGGTCATTTTCCCCATGGAAAATGGCCTCCATTTGTGGCCTCTCGTCCTGGCCAATAGGGTGGTGCCCAGCAAGAAATTTACAAAATGTGCTGGATTTCTCCAAATCTAAAGCTGCCAGTAAGAAGTACCCTGCATGTCCTGAGAGCCCCAAAGGTCACCTTTCATTTGATTTGCAGACCGTGGGGAAAGGACTTCTTTTTCCCATGGGAAATGGCCTCCGTTTGCGGCCACTCACACTGGCAGAAAGTGGGAAGCCAAGCTAGAGTGATGCAATATTTGCTGGATTTTTCCAAACCTAAAGCTGGCAGCAACTAGGACCCTGTAAGTCCTTAGAGACTGAAAGGCCACCTTGCATCTGATACCCAGACCATGGGCCAATGACTTAATTTTCCCCATGGAAAATGGCCTCCATTTGTGGCCTCTCGTCCTGGCCAATAGGGTGGTGCCCACCAAGGAATTTGCAATCTTTGCTAGATTTCACCAAATCTAAAGCTGCCAGTAAGAAGTACTCTGCATGTCCTTAGACCCCAAAGGCCATCTTTCTTTTGTTTTGCAGACCATGGGGAAAGGACTTCTTTTTCCCATGGGAAATGGCCGAGGTTTCGAAACCACTCACACTGGCAGAAAGTGGGGAGCCAAGCTAGAGTGATGCAATCTTTGCTGGATTTCTCCAAATCTAAAGCTGCCAATAAGAAGTACCCTGCATGTCCGTAGAGGCCCAATGGCCACCTTTCATTTGATTTGCAGCCCGTGAGGAAAGGACTTCTTTTTCCCATGGGAAATGGCCTCCGTTTCTCAGCCACTCACCCTGGCAGAAAGTGGGGAGCCAAGCTAGAGTGATGCAATCTTTGCTGGATTTTTCCAAACCTAAAGCTGGCAGCAACTAGGGCCCTCTAAGTACTTAGAGCCTGAAAGGCCACCTTGAACATATTACTGAGACCCTGGGTAAAGTACAATTTTCCCATGGAAAAAGGCCTTCATTTGTGGCCACTTGGCCAGGCAGGCAGGGCAGTGCCAAGCGAGAAATTTGCACACTGTGCTGGATTCTTCCAAAACTAAAGCTGGCAGCAGCTCGGACCCTGCAAGTCCTTAGAGCCTCAGATGCCACCTTTCATCTGATACCCAGCCCCTGGGCCAATGCCTTCATTTTCCCCATGGAAAATGGGGTCAGTTTGGGGCCACTCGCCCTGGCCATCTGCTTCGTTCCCTGTCTGAAATTTGCAAACTTGGCTGCTTTTCTCCAAAACTAAAGCTTCTGGCAACGAGGAGCCTGCAGCTCCTTCGAGCCCTAAACATCACCTCTCTGCTGATACCCAGATGATGGGGAAATTACTTCTTTTTACCATAGAAATAGTATCCCTGTGCAGCCACTCACGCTGGCAGAAAGTGGGGAGCCAAGCTAGAGTGATGCAATCTTTGCTGGATTTTTCCAAACCATAAGCTGGCAGCAACTAGGACCCTCTAAGTACTTAGAGCCTGAAAGGCCACCTTGAACATATTACTGAGACCCTGGGTAAAGGACATTTTTCCCATGGAAAATGGCCTTCATTTGTGGCCACTTGGCCTGGCAGGCAGGGCAGTGCCATGCCAGAAATTTACAAACTGTGCTGGATTTCCCTTAATAAAAGCTGGCAGCAACTCGGACCCTGCAAGTCCTTAGAGCCCCAGATGCCACCTTTCATCTGATACCGAGACCCTGGGCCAATGCCTTCATTTTCCCCATGGAAAATGGCCTCCATTTGTGGCCTCTCGTCCTGGCCAATAGGGTGGTGCCCAGCAAGAAATTTACAAAATGTGCTGGATTTTTCCAAATCTAAAGCTGCCAGTAAGAAGTACCCTGCATGTCCTTAGAGCCCCAAAGGTCACCTTTCCTTTGATTTGCAGACCGTTGGGAAAGGACTTCTTTTTCCCATGGGAAATGGCCTCCCTTTGCGGCCACTCACACTGGCAGAAAGTGGGGAGCCAAGCTAGAGTGATGCAGTCTTTGCTGGATTCTTCCAAAACTAAAGCTGGCAGCTACTAGGACCCTGTAACTCCTTAGTGCCTGAAAGGCCACCTTGCATCTGATACCCAGACCCTGGGCCAATGACGTCATTTTCCCCATGGAAAATGGCCTCCATTTGTGGCCTCTCGTCCTGGCCAATAGGGTGGTGCCCACCAAGGAATTTGCAATCTTTGCTAGATTTCACCAAATCTAAAGCTGCCAGTAAGAAGTACTCTGCATGTCCTTAGACCCCAAAGGCCACCTTTCTTTTGTTTTGCAGACCATGGGGAAAGGACTTCTTTTTCCCATGGAAAATGGCCTACGTTTCGAAACCACTCACCCTGGCAGAAAGTGGGGAGCCAAGCTAGAGTGATGCAATCTTTGCTGGATTTCTCCAAATCTAAAGCTGCCAATAAGAAGTACCCTGCATGTCCGTAGAGGCCCAATGGCCACCTTTCATTTGATTTGCAGACCGTGAGGAAAGGACTTTTTTTCCCATGGGAAATGGCCTCCGTTTACAGCCACTCACGCTGGCAGAAAGTGGGGAGCCAAGCTAGAGTGATGCAATCTTTGCTGGATTTCTCCAAATCTAAAGCTGCCAGTAAGAAGTACCCTGCATGTCCTTAGAGCCCCAAAGGCCACCTTTCATTTGATTTGCAGCCCGTGAGGAAAGGACTTCTTTTTCCCATGGGAAATGGCCTCCGTTTCTCAGCCACTCACCCTGGCAGAAAGTGGGGAGCCAAGCTAGAGTGATGCAATCTTTGCTGGATTTTTCCAAACCTAAAGCTGGCAGCAACTAGGGCCCTCTAAGTACTTAGAGCCTGAAAGGCCACCTTGAACATATTACTGAGACCCTGGGTAAAGGACAATTTTCCCATGGAAAATGGCCTTCATTTGTGGCCACTTGGCCAGGCAGGCAGGGCAGTGCCAAGCGAGAAATTTGCACACTGTGCTGGATTCTTCCAAAACTAAAGCTGGCAGCAGCTCGGACCCTGCAAGTCCTTAGAGCCTCAGATGCCACCTTTCATCTGATACCCAGCCCCTGGGCCAATGCCTTCATTTTCCCCATGGAAAATGGGGTCAGTTTGGGGCCACTCACCCTGGCCATCTGCTTCGTTCCCTGTCTGAAATTTGCAAACTTGGCTGCTTTTCTCCAAAACTAAAGCTTCTGGCAACGAGGAGCCTGCAGCTCCTTCGAGCCCTAAACATCACCTCTCTGCTGATACCCAGATGATGGGGAAATTACTTCTTTTTACCATAGAAATAGTATCCCTGTGCAGCCACTCACGCTGGCAGAAAGTGGGGAGCCAAGCTAGAGTGATGCAATCTTTGCTGGATTTTTCCAAACCATAAGCTGGCAGCAACTAGGACCCTCTAAGTACTTAGAGCCTGAAAGGCCACCTTGAACATATTACTGAGACCCTGGGTAAAGGACATTTTTCCCATGGAAAATGGCCTTCATTTGTGGCCACTTGGCCTGGCAGGCAGGGCAGTGCCATGCCAGAAATTTACAAACTGTGCTGGATTTCCCTTAATAAAAGCTGGCAGCAACTCGGACCCTGCAAGTCCTTAGAGCCCCAGATGCCACCTTTCATCTGATACCGAGACCCGGGGCCAATGCCTTCATTTTCCCCATGGAAAATGGCCTCCATTTGTGGCCTCTCGTCCTGGCCAATAGGGTGGTGCCCAGCAAGAAATTTACAAAATGTGCTGGATTTTTCCAAATATAAAGCTGCCAGTAAGAAGTACCCTGCATGTCCTTAGAGCCCCAAAGGTCACCTTTCCTTTGATTTGCAGACCGTGGGGAAAGGACTTCTTTTTCCCATGGGAAATGGCCTCCCTTTGCGGCCACTCACACTGGCAGAAAGTGGGGAGCCAAGCTAGAGTGATGCAGTCTTTGCTGGATTCTTCCAAAACTAAAGCTGGCAGCTACTAGGACCCTGTAACTCCTTAGTGCCTGAAAGGCCACCTTGCATCTGATACCCAGACCCTGGGCCAATGACGTCATTTTCCCCATGGAAAATGGCCTCCATTTGTGGCCTCTCGTCCGGGCCAATAGGGTGGTGCCCACCAAGGAATTTGCAATCTTTGCTAGATTTCACCAAATCTTAAGCTGCCAGTAAGAAGTACTCTGCATGTCCTTAGACCCCAAAGGCCACCTTTCTTTTGTTTTGCAGACCATGGGGAAAGGACTTCTTTTTCCCATGGGAAATGGCCTAGGTTTCGAAACCACTCACCCTGGCAGAAAGTGGGGAGACAAGCTAGAGTGATGCAATCTTTGCTGGATTTCTCCAAATCTAAAGCTGCCAATAAGAAGTACCCTGCATGTCCGTAGAGGCCCAATGGCCACCTTTCATTTGATTTGCAGACCGTGAGGAAAGGACTTTTTTTCCCATGGGAAATGGCCTCCGTTTACAGCCACTCACGCTGGCAGAAATTGGGGAGCCAAGCTAGAGTGATGCAATCTTTGCTGGATTTCTCCAAATCTAAAGCTGCCAGTAAGAAGTACCCTGCATGTCCTTAGAGCCCCAAAGGCCACCTTTCATTTGATTTGCAGCCCGTGAGGAAAGGACTTCTTTTTCCCATGGGAAATGGCCTCCGTTTCTCAGCCACTCACCCTGGCAGAAAGTGGGGAGCCAAGCTAGAGTGATGCAATCTTTGCTGGATTTTTCCAAACCTAAAGCTGGCAGCAACTAGGGCCCTCTAAGTACTTAGAGCCTGAAAGGCCACCTTGAACATATTACTGAGACCCTGGGTAAAGGACAATTTTCCCATGGAAAATGGCCTTCATTTGTGGCCACTTGGCCAGGCAGGCAGGGCAGTGCCAAGCGAGAAATTTGCACACTGTGCTGGATTCTTCCAAAACTAAAGCTGGCAGCAGCTCGGACCCTGCAAGTCCTTAGAGCCTCAGATGCCACCTTTCATCTGATACCCAGCCCCTGGGCCAATGCCTTCATTTTCCCCATGGAAAATGGGGTCAGTTTGGGGCCACTCACCCTGGCCATCTGCTTCGTTCCCTGTCTGAAATTTGCAAACTTGGCTGCTTTTCTCCAAAACTAAAGCTTCTGGCAACGAGGAGCCTGCAGCTCCTTCGAGCCCTAAACATCACCTCTCTGCTGATACCCAGATGATGGGGAAATTACTTCTTTTTACCATAGAAATAGTATCCCTGTGCAGCCACTCACGCTGGCAGAAAGTGGGGAGCCAAGCTAGAGTGATGCAATCTTTGCTGGATTTTTCCAAACCATAAGCTGGCAGCAACTAGGGCCCTCTACGTACTTAGAGCCTGAAAGGCCACCTTGAACATATTACTGAGACCCTGGGTAAAGGACATTTTTCCCATGGAAAATGGCCTTCATTTGTGGCCACTTGGCCTGGCAGGCAGGGCAGTGCCATGCCAGAAATTTACAAACTGTGCTGGATTTCCCTTAATAAAAGCTGGCAGCAACTCGGACCCTGCAAGTCCTTAGAGCCCCAGATGCCACCTTTCATCTGATACCGAGACCCTGGGCCAATGCCTTCATTTTCCCCATGGAAAATGGCCTCCATTTGTGGCCTCTCGTCCTGGCCAATAGGGTGGTGCCCAGCAAGAAATTTACAAAATGTGCTGGATTTCTCCAAATATAAAGCTGCCAGTAAGAAGTACCCTGCATGTCCTTAGAGCCCCAAAGGTCACCTTTCCTTTGATTTGCAGACCGTTGGGAAAGGACTTCTTTTTCCCATGGGAAATGGCCTCCCTTTGCGGCCACTCACACTGGCAGAAAGTGGGGAGCCAAGCTAGAGTGATGCAGTCTTTGCTGGATTCTTCCAAAACTAAAGCTGGCAGCTACTAGGACCCTGTAACTCCTTAGTGCCTGAAAGGCCACCTTGCATCTGATACCCAGACCCTGGGCCAATGACGTCATTTTCCCCATGGAAAATGGCCTCCATTTGTGGCCTCTCGTCCGGGCCAATAGGGTGGTGCCCACCAAGGAATTTGCAATCTTTGCTAGATTTCACCAAATCTTAAGCTGCCAGTAAGAAGTACTCTGCATGTCCTTAGACCCCAAAGGCCACCTTTCTTTTGTTTTGCAGACCATGGGGAAAGGACTTCTTTTTCCCATGGGAAATGGCCTAGGTTTCGAAACCACTCACCCTGGCAGAAAGTGGGGAGACAAGCTAGAGTGATGCAATCTTTGCTGGATTTCTCCAAATCTAAAGCTGCCAATAAGAAGTACCCTGCATGTCCGTAGAGGCCCAATGGCCACCTTTCATTTGATTTGCAGACCGTGAGGAAAGGTCTTTTTTTCCCATGGGAAATGGCCTCCGTTTACAGCCACTCACGCTGGCAGAAATTGGGGAGCCAAGCTAGAGTGATGCAATCTTTGCTGGATTTCTCCAAATCTAAAGCTGCCAGTAAGAAGTACCCTGCATGTCCTTAGAGCCCCAAAGGCCACCTTTCATTTGATTTGCAGCCCGTGAGGAAAGGACTTCTTTTTCCCATGGGAAATGGCCTCCGTTTCTCAGCCACTCACCCTGGCAGAAAGTGGGGAGCCAAGCTAGAGTGATGCAATCTTTGCTGGATTTTTCCAAACCTAAAGCTGGCAGCAACTAGGGCCCTCTAAGTACTTAGAGCCTGAAAGGCCACCTTGAACATATTACTGAGACCCTGGGTAAAGGACAATTTTCCCATGGAAAATGGCCTTCATTTGTGGCCACTTGGCCAGGCAGGCAGGGCAGTGCCAAGCGAGAAATTTGCACACTGTGCTGGATTCTTCCAAAACTAAAGCTGGCAGCAGCTCGGACCCTGCAAGTCCTTAGAGCCTCAGATGCCACCTTTCATCTGATACCCAGCCCCTGGGCCAATGCCTTCATTTTCCCCATGGAAAATGGGGTCAGTTTGGGGCCACTCACACTGGCCATCTGCTTCGTTCCCTGTCTGAAATTTGCAAACTTGGCTGCTTTTCTCCAAAACTAAAGCTTCTGGCAACGAGGAGCCTGCAGCTCCTTCGAGCCCTAAACATCACCTCTCTGCTGATACCCAGATGATGGGGAAATTACTTCTTTTTACCATAGAAATAGTATCCCTGTGCAGCCACTCACGCTGGCAGAAAGTGGGGAGCCAAGCTAGAGTGATGCAATCTTTGCTGGATTTTTCCAAACCATAAGCTGGCAGCAACTAGGACCCTCTAAGTACTTAGAGCCTGAAAGGCCACCTTGAACATATTACTGAGACCCTGGGTAAAGGACATTTTTTCCCATGGAAAATGGCCTTCATTTGTGGCCACTTGGCCTGGCAGGCAGGGCAGTGCCATGCCAGAAATTTACAAAATGTGCTGGATTTCCCTTAATAAGAGCTGGCAGCAACTCGGACTCTGCAAGTCCTTAGAGCAGCAGAATCCACCTTTCATCTCATACCCAGACCCTGGGCCAGTGAGGTCATTTTCCCCATGGAAAATGGCCTCCATTTGTGGCCTCTCGTCCTGGCCAATAGGGTGGTGCCCAGCAAGAAATTTACAAAATGTGCTGGATTTCTCCAAATCTAAAGCTGCCAGTAAGAAGTACCCTGCATGTCCTGAGAGCCCCAAAGGTCACCTTTCATTTGATTTGCAGACCGTGGGGAAAGGACTTCTTTTTCCCATGGGAAATGGCCTCCGTTTGCGGCCACTCACACTGGCAGAAAGTGGGAAGCCAAGCTAGAGTGATGCAATCTTTGCTGGATTTTTCCAAACCTAAAGCTGGCAGCAACTAGGACCCTGTATGTCCTTAGAGCCTGAAAGGCCACCTTGCATCTGATACCCAGACCATGGGCCAATGACTTAATTTTCCCCATGGAAAATGGCCTCCATTTCTGGCCTCTCGTCCTGGCCAATAGGGTGGTGCCCACCAAGGAATTTGCAATCTTTGCTAGATTTCACCAAATCTAAAGCTGCCAGTAAGAAGTACTCTGCATGTCCTTAGACCCCAAAGGCCACCTTTCTTTTGTTTTGCAGACCATGGGGAAAGGACTTCTTTTTCCCATGGGAAATGGCCTAGGTTTCGAAACCACTCACCCTGGCAGAAAGTGGGGAGCCAAGCTAGAGTGATGCAATCTTTGCTGGATTTCTCCAAATCTAAAGCTGCCAATAAGAAGTACCCTGCATGTCCGTAGAGGCCCAATGGCCACCTTTCATTTGATTTGCAGCCCGTGAGGAAAGGACTTCTTTTTCCCATGGGAAATGGCCTCCGTTTCTCAGCCACTCACCCTGGCAGAAAGTGGGGAGCCAAGCTAGAGTGATGCAATCTTTGCTGGATTTTTCCAAACCTAAAGCTGGCAGCAACTAGGGCCCTCTAAGTACTTAGAGCCTGAAAGGCCACCTTGAACATATTACTGAGACCCTGGGTAAAGGACAATTTTCCCATGGAAAATGGCCTTCATTTGTGGCCACTTGGCCAGGCAGGCAGGGCAGTGCCAAGCGAGAAATTTGCACACTGTGCTGGATTCTTCCAAAACTAAAGCTGGCAGCAGCTCGGACCCTGCAAGTCCTTAGAGCCTCAGATGCCACCTTTCATCTGATACCCAGCCCCTGGGCCAATGCCTTCATTTTCCCCATGGAAAATGGGGTCAGTTTGGGGCCACTCGCCCTGGCCATCTGCTTCGTTCCCTGTCTGAAATTTGCAAACTTGGCTGCTTTTCTCCAAAACTAAAGCTTCTGGCAACGAGGAGCCTGCAGCTCCTTCGAGCCCTAAACATCACCTCTCTGCTGATACCCAGATGATGGGGAAATTACTTCTTTTTACCATAGAAATAGTATCCCTGTGCAGCCACTCACGCTGGCAGAAAGTGGGGAGCCAAGCTAGAGTGATGCAATCTTTGCTGGATTTTTCCAAACCATAAGCTGGCAGCAACTAGGGCCCTCTACGTACTTAGAGCCTGAAAGGCCACCTTGAACATATTACTGAGACCCTGGGTAAAGGACATTTTTCCCATGGAAAATGGCCTTCATTTGTGGCCACTTGGCCTGGCAGGCAGGGCAGTGCCATGCCAGAAATTTACAAACTGTGCTGGATTTCCCTTAATAAAAGCTGGCAGCAACTCGGACCCTGCAAGTCCTCAGAGCCCCAGATGCCACCTTTCATCTGATACCGAGACCCGGTGCCAATGGCTTCATTTTCCCCATGGAAAATGGCCTCCATTTGTGGCCTCTCGTCCTGGCCAATAGGGTGGTGCCCAGCAAGAAATTTACAAAATGTGCTGGATTTTTCCAAATATAAAGCTGCCAGTAAGAAGTACCCTGCATGTCCTTAGAGCCCCAAAGGTCACCTTTCCTTTGATTTGCAGACCGTGGGGAAAGGACTTCTTTTTCCCATGGGAAATGGCCTCCCTTTGCGGCCACTCACACTGGCAGAAAGTGGGGAGCCAAGCTAGAGTGATGCAGTCTTTGCTGGATTCTTCCAAAACTAAAGCTGGCAGCTACTAGGACCCTGTAAGTCCTTAGTGCCTGAAAGGCCACCTTGCATCTGATACCCAGACCCTGGGCCAATGACGTCATTTTCCCCATGGGAAATGGCCTCCATTTGTGGCCTCTCGTCCGGGCCAATAGGGTGGTGCCCACCAAGGAATTTGCAATCTTTGCTAGATTTCACCAAATCTTAAGCTGCCAGTAAGAAGTACTCTGCATGTCCTTAGACCCCAAAGGCCACCTTTCTTTTGTTTTGCAGACCATGGGGAAAGGACTTCGTTTTCCCATGGGAAATGGCCTAGGTTTCGAAACCACTCACCCTGGCAGAAAGTGGGGAGCCAAGCTAGAGTGATGCAATCTTTGCTGGATTTCTCCAAATCTAAAGCTGCCAGTAAGAAGTACCCTGCATGTCCGTAGAGGCCCAATGGCCACCTTTCATTTGATTTGCAGCCCGTGAGGAAAGGACTTCTTTTTCCCATGGGAAATGGCCTCCGTTTACAGCCACTCACGCTGGCAGAAATTGGGGAGCCAAGCTAGAGTGATGCAATCTTTGCTGGATTTCTCCAAATCTAAAGCTGCCAGTAAGAAGTACCCTGCATGTCCTTAGAGCCCCAAAGGCCACCTTTCATTTGATTTGCAGACCGTGGGGAAAGGACTTCTTTTTCCCATGGGAAATGGCCTCCGTTTGCGGCCACTCACACTGGCAGAAAGTGGGGAGCCAAGCTAGAGTGATGCAATCATTGCTGGATTTTTCCAAACCTAAAGCTGGCAGCAACTAGGACCCTGTAAGTCCTTAGTGCCTGAAAGGCCACCTTGCATCTGATACCCAGACCATGGGCCAATGACGTCATTTTCCCCATGGAAAATGGCCTCCATTTTTGGCCTCTCATCCTGGCCAATAGGGTGGTGCCCACCAAGGAATTTACAATCTTTGCTAGATTTCACCAAATCTTAAGCTGCCAGTAAGAAGTAGTCTGCATGTCCTTAGAGCCCCAAAGGTCACGCTCCCTTTGTTTTGCAGACCGTGGGGAAAGGACTTCTTTTTCCCATGGGAAATGGCCTCCGTTTGCGGCCACTCACACTGGCAGAAAGTGGGGAGCCAAGCTAGAGTGATGCAATCTTTGCTGGATTTTTCCAAACCTAAAGCTGGCAGCAACTAGGACCCTCTAAGTACTTAGAGCCTGAAAGGCCACCTTGAACATATTACTGAGACCCTGGGTAAAGGACAATTTTCCCATGGAAAATGGCCTTCATTTGTGGCCACTTGGCCAGGCAGGCAGGGCAGTGCCAAGCGAGAAATTTGCACACTGTGCTGGATTCTTCCAAAACTAAAGCTGGCAGCAGCTCGGACCCTGCAAGTCCTTAGAGCCTCAGATGCCACCTTTCATCTGATACCCAGCCCCTGGGCCAATGCCTTCATTTTCCCCATGGAAAATGGGGTCAGTTTGGGGCCACTCGCCCTGGCCATCTGCTTCGTTCCCTGTCTGAAATTTGCAAACTTGGCTGCTTTTCTCCAAAACTAAAGCTTCTGGCAACGAGGAGCCTGCAGCTCCTTCGAGCCCTAAACATCACCTCTCTGCTGATACCCAGATGATGGGGAAATTACTTCTTTTTACCATAGAAATAGTATCCCTGTGCAGCCACTCACGCTGGCAGAAAGTGGGGAGCCAAGCTAGAGTGATGCAACCTTTGCTGGATTTTTCCAAACCGAAAGCTGGCAGCAACTAGGACTCTGTAAGTCCTTAGTGCCTGAAAGGCCACCTTGCATCTGATACCGAGACCCTCGGCCAATGAGGTCATTTTCCCCATGGGAAATGGCCTCCGTTTGTGGCCTCTCGTCCTGGCCAATACGGTGTTGCCCAGCAAGAAATTTGCAATCTTTGCTAGATTTCTCCAAATCTTAAGCTGCCAGTAAAAAGTACCCTGCATGTCCTTAGAGCCCCAAAGGCCACCTTTCATTTGATTTGCAGACGGTGGGGAAAGGACTTCTTTTTCCCATGGGAAATGGCCTCCGTTTCGCAGCCACTCACCCTAGCAGAAAGTGGGGAGCCAAGCTAGAGTGATGCAATCTTTGCTGGGTTTCTCCAAATCTAAAGCTGCCATTAAGAAGTACCCTGCATGTCCTGAGTGCCCCAAAGGTGACCTTTCCTTTGATTTGCAGACCGTGGGGAAAGGACTTCTTTTTCCGATGGGAAATGGCCTCCCTTTGCGGCCACTCACACTGGCAGAAAGTGGGGAGCCAAGCTAGAGTGATGCAATCTTTGCTGGATTCTTCCAAAACTAAAGCTGGCAGCAACTAGGACCCTGAAAGTCCTTAGTGCCTGAAAGGCCACCTTGCATCTGATACCCAGACCCTGGGCCAATGAGGTCATTTTCCCCATGGGAAATGGCCTCCATTTATGGCCTCTCGTCCTGGCCAATAGGGTGGTGCCCAGCAAGAAATTTACAAAATGTGCGGGATTTCTCCAAATATAAAGCTGCAAGTAAGAAGTACCCTGCATGTCCTTAGAGCCCCAAAGGCCACCTTTCCTTTGATTTGCAGACCGTGGGGAAAGGACTTCTTGTTCCCATGGGAAATGGCCTCCGTTTCGCAGCCACTCACCCTGGCAGAAAGTGGGGAGCCAAGCTAGAGTGATGCAATCTTTGCTGGGTTTCTCCAAATCTAAAGCTGCCATTAAGAACTACCCTGCATGTCCTGAGAGCCCCAAAGGTCACCTTTCATTTGATTTGCAGACCGTGGGGAAAGGACTTCTTTTTCCCATGGGAAATGGCCTCCGTTTACAGCCACTCAAGCTGGCAGAAATTGGGGAGCCAAGCTAGAGTGATGCAATCTTTGCTGGATTTTTCCAAATCTAAAGCTGACAGTAAGAAGTACCCTGCATGTCCTTAGAGCCCCAAAGGCCACCTTTCATTTGATTTGCAGACCGTGGGGAAAGGACTTCTTTTTCCCATGGAAATGGCCTCCGTTTCTCAGCCTCTCACCCTGGCAGAAAGTGGGGAGCCAAGCTAGAGTGATGCAATCTTTGCTGGATTTTTCCAAACCTAAAGCTGGCAGCAACTAGGGCCCTCTAAGTACTTAGAGCCTGAAAGGCCACCTTGAACATATTACTGAGACCCTGGGTAAAGGACAATTTTCCCATGGAAAATGGCCTTCATTTGTGGCCACTTGGCCAGGCAGGCAGGGCAGTGCCAAGCGAGAAATTTGCACACTGTGCTGGATTCTTCCAAAACTAAAGCTGGCAGCAGCTCGGACCCTGCAAGTCCTTAGAGCCTCAGATGCCACCTTTCATCTGATACCCAGAGCCTGGGGACATGACTTCTTTTCCCCATGGAAAATGGGGTCAGTTTGGGGCCACTCGCCCTGGCCATCTGCTTCGTTCCCTGTCTGAAATTTGTAAACTTGGCTGCTTTTCTCCAAAACTAAAGCTTCTGGCAACGAGGAGCCTGCAGCTCCTTCGAGCCCTAAACATCACCTCTCTGCTGATACCCAGATGATGGGGAAATTACTTCTTTTTACCATAGAAATAGTATCCCTGTGCAGCCACTCACGCTGGCAGAAAGTGGGGAGCCAAGCTAGAGTGATGCAATCTTTGCTGGATTTTTCCAAACCATAAGCTGGCAGCAACTAGGGCCCTCTACGTACTTAGAGCCTGAAAGGCCACCTTGAACATATTACTGAGACCCTGGGTAAAGGACATTTTTCCCATGGAAAATGGCCTCCATTTGTGGCCACTTGGCCTGGCAGGCAGGGCAGTGCCATGCCAGAAATTTACAAACTGTGCTGGATTTCCCTTAATAAAAGCTGGCAGCAACTCGGACCCTGAAAGTCCTTAGAGCCCCAGATGCCACCTTTCATCTGATACCCAGACCCTGGGGCAATGACTTCATTTTCCCCATGGAAAATGGCCTCCATTTGTGGCCTCTCGGCCTGGCCTATAGGGTGGTGCCCTGCAAGAAATTTGCAATCTTTGCTGGATTTCTCCAAATCTAAAGCTGCCAGTAAGAAGTACCGTGCATGTCCTTAGAGGCCCAAAGGCCACCTTTCATTTGTTTTGCAGACCATGGGGAAAGGACTTCTTTTTCCCATGGGAAATGGCCTCCGTTTCGCAGCCACTCACCCTGGCAGAAAGTGGGGAGCCAAGCTAGAGTGATGCAATCTTTGCTGGATTTTTCCAAACCATAAGCTGGCAGCAACTAGGGCCCTCTACGTACTTAGAGCCTGAAAGGCCACCTTGAACATATTACTGAGACCCTGGGTAAAGGACATTTTTCCCATGGAAAATGGCCTCCATTTGTGGCCACTTGGCCTGGCAGGCAGGGCAGTGCCATGCCAGAAATTTACAAATTGTGCTGGATTTCCCTTAATAAAATCTGGCAGCAACTCGGACCCTGCAACTCCTTAGAGCCCCGGATGCCACCTTTCATCTGATACCCAGACCCGGGGCCAATGCCTTCATTTTCCCCATGGAAAATGGCCTCCATTTGTGGCCTCTCGTCCTGGCCAATAGGGTGGTGCCCAGCAAGAAATTTACAAAATGTGCTGGATTTCTCCAAATATAAAGCTGCCAGTAAGAAGTACCCTGCATGTCCTTAGAGCCCCAAAGGCCACCTTTCATTTGATTTGCAGACCGCGGGGAAAGGACTTCTTTTTCCCATGGGAAATGGCCTCCATTTGCAGCCACTCACGCTGGCAGAAAGTGGGGAGCCAAGCTAGAGTGATGCAACCTTTGCTGGATTTTTCCAAACCGAAAGCTGGCAGCAACTAGGACCCTCTAAGTCCTTAGAGCCTGAAAGGCCACCTTGCATCTGATACCCAGACCATGGGCCAATGACTTAATTTTCCCCATGGAAAATGGCCTCCATTTCTGGCCTCTCGTCCTGGCCAATAGGGTGGTGCCCACCAAGGAATTTGCAATCTTTGCTGGATTGCTCCAAATCTAAAGCTGCCAATAAGAAGTACGCTGCATGTCCGTAGAGGCCCAAAGGCCACCTTTCATTTGATTTGCAGACCGTGGGGAAAGGACTTCTTTTTCCCATGGGAAATGGCCTCCGTTTACAGCCACTCACGCTGGCAGAAATTGGGGAGCCAAGCTAGAGTGATGCAATCTTTGCTGGATTTTTCCAAATCTAAAGCTGCCAATAAGAAGTACCCTGCATGTCCTTAGAGCCCCAAAGGCCACCTTTCATTTGATTTGCAGACCGTGGGGAAAGGACTTCTTTTTCCCATGGGAAATGGCCTCCGTTTCGCAGCCTCTCATCCTGGCAGAAAGTGGGGAGCCAAGCTAGAGTGATGCAATCTTTGCTGGATTTTTCCAAACCATAAGCTGGCAGCAACTAGGGCCCTCTACGTACTTAGAGCCTGAAAGGCCACCTTGAACATATTACTGAGACCCTGGGTAAAGGACATTTTTCCCATGGAAAATGGCCTTCATTTGTGGCCACTTGGCCTGGCAGGCAGGGCAGTGCCATGCCAGAAATTTACAAACTGAGCTGGATTTCCCTTAATAAAAGCTGGCAGCAACTCGGACCCTGAAAGTCCTTAGAGCCCAAGATGCCACCTTTCATCTGATACCCAGACCCTGGGGCAATGACTTCATTTTCCCCATGGAAAACGGCCTCCATTTGTGGCCTCTCGTCCTGGCCAATAGGGTGGTGCCCACCAAGGAATTTGCAATCTTTGCTAGATTTCACCAAATCTAAAGCTGCTAGTAAAAAGTACTCTGCATGTCCTTAGACCCCAAAGGCCACCTTTCATTTGATTTGCAGACCATGGGGAAAGGACTTCTTTTTCCCATGGGAAATGGCCTACGTTTCGAAACCACTCACCCTGGCAGAAAGTGGGGAGCCAAGCTAGAGTGATGCAATCTTTGCTGGATTTTTCCAAATCTAAAGCTGCCAGTAAGAAGTACCGTGCATGTCCTTAGAGGCCCAAAGGCCACCTTTCATTTGTTTTGCAGACCATGGGGAAAGGACTTCTTTTTCCCATGGGAAATGGCCTCCGTTTCGCAGCCACTCACCCTGGCAGAAAGTGGGGAGCCAAGCTAGAGTGATGCAATCTTTGCTGGATTTTTCCAAACCATAAGCTGGCAGCTACTAGGGCCCTCTACGTACTTAGAGCCTGAAAGGCCACCTTGAACATATTACTGAGACCCTGGGTAAAGGACATTTTTCCCATGGAAAATGGCCTTCATTTGTGGCCACTTGGCCTGGCAGGCAGGGCAGTGCCATGCCAGAAATTTACAAATTGTGCTGGATTTCCCTTAATAAAATCTGGCAGCAACTCGGACCCTGCAACTCCTTAGAGCCCCGGATGCCACCTTTCATCTGATACCCAGACCCGGGGCCAATGCCTTCATTTTCCCCATGGAAAATGGCCTCCATTTGTGGCCTCTCGTCCTGGCCAATAGGGTGGTGCCCAGCAAGAAATTTACAAAATGTGCTGGATTTCTCCAAATATAAAGCTGCCAGTAAGAAGTACCCTGCATGTCCTTAGAGCCCCAAAGGCCACCTTTCATTTGATTTGCAGACCGCGGGGAAAGGACTTCTTTTTCCCATGGGAAATGGCCTCCATTTGCAGCCACTCACGCTGGCAGAAAGTGGGGAGCCAAGCTAGAGTGATGCAACCTTTGCTGGATTTTTCCAAACCGAAAGCTGGCAGCAACTAGGACCCTCTAAGTCCTTAGAGCCTGAAAGGCCACCTTGCATCTGATACCCAGACCATGGGCCAATGACTTAATTTTCCCCATGGAAAATGGCCTCCATTTCTGGCCTCTCGTCCTGGCCAATAGGGTGGTGCCCACCAAGGAATTTGCAATCTTTGCTAGATTTCACCAAATCTAAAGCTGCCAGTAAGAAGTACTCTGCATGTCCTTAGACCCCAAAGGCCACCTTTCTTTTGTTTTGCAGACCATGGGGAAAGGACTTCTTTTTCCCATGGGAAATGGCCTCCGTTTCAAAACCACTCACGCTGGCAGAAAGTGGGGAGCCAAGCTAGAGTGATGCAATCTTTGCTGGATTGCTCCAAATCTAAAGCTGCCAATAAGAAGTACGCTGCATGTCCGTAGAGGCCCAAAGGCCACCTTTCATTTGATTTGCAGACCGTGGGGAAAGGACTTCTTTTTCCCATGGGAAATGGCCTCCGTTTACAGCCACTCACGCTGGCAGAAATTGGGGAGCCAAGCTAGAGTGATGCAATCTTTGCTGGATTTTTCCAAATCTAAAGCTGCCAATAAGAAGTACCCTGCATGTCCTTAGAGCCCCAAAGGCCACCTTTCATTTGATTTGCAGACCGTGGGGAAAGGACTTCTTTTTCCCATGGGAAATGGCCTCCGTTTCGCAGCCTCTCATCCTGGCAGAAAGTGGGGAGCCAAGCTAGAGTGATGCAATCTTTGCTGGATTTTTCCAAACCATAAGCTGGCAGCAACTAGGGCCCTCTACGTACTTAGAGCCTGAAAGGCCACCTTGAACATATTACTGAGACCCTGGGTAAAGGACATTTTTCCCATGGAAAATGGCCTTCATTTGTGGCCACTTAGCCTGGCAGGCAGGGCAGTGCCATGCCAGAAATTTACAAACTGAGCTGGATTTCCCTTAATAAAAGCTGGCAGCAACTCGGACCCTGAAAGTCCTTAGAGCCCCAGATGCCACCTTTCATCTGATACCCAGACCCTGGGGCAATGACTTAATTTTCCCCATGGAAAACGGCCTCCATTTGTGGCCTCTCGTCCTGGCCAATAGGGTGGTGCCCACCAAGGAATTTGCAATCTTTGCTAGATTTCACCAAATCTAAAGCTGCTAGTAAAAAGTACTCTGCATGTCCTTAGACCCCAAAGGCCACCTTTCATTTGATTTGCAGACCATGGGGAAAGGACTTCTTTTTCCCATGGGAAATGGCCTACGTTTCGAAACCACTCACCCTGGCAGAAAGTGGGGAGCCAAGCTAGAGTGATGCAATCTTTGCTGGATTTCTCCAAATCTAAAGCTGCCAATAAGAAGTACGCTGCCTGTCCGTAGAGGCCCAAAGGCCACCTTTCATTTGATTTGCAGACCGTGGGGAAAGGACTTCTTTTTCCCATGGGGAATGGCTTCCGTTTACAGCCACTCACGCTGGCAGAAATTGGGGAGCCAAGCTAGAGTGATGCAATCTTTGCTGGATTTCTCCAAATCTAAAGCTGCCAGTAAGAAGTACCCTGCATGTGCTTTGAGCCCCAAAGGCCACCTTTCATTTGATTTGCAGACCGTCGGGAAAGGACTTCTTTTTCCCATGGGAAATGGCCTCCGTTTCGCAGCCACTCACGCTGGCAGAAAGTGGGGAGCCAAGCTAGAGTGATGCAATCTTTGCTGGATTTTTCCAAACCTAAATCTGGCAGCAACTAGGGCCCTCTAAGTACTTAGAGCCTGAAAGGCCACCTTGAACATATTACTGAGACCCTGGGTAAAGGACAATTTTCCCATGGAAAATGGCCTTCATTTGTGGCCACTTGGCCAGGCAGGCAGGGCAGTGCCAAGCGAGAAATTTGCACACTGTGCTGGATTCTTCCAAAACTAAAGCTGGCAGCAACTCGGACCCTGCAAGTCCTTAGAGCCTCAGATGCCGCCTTTCATCTGATACCCAGACCCTGGGCCAATGCCTTCATTTTCCCCATGGAAAATGGGGTCAGTTTGGGGCCACTCGCCCTGGCCATCTGCTTCGTTCCCTGTCTGAAATTTGCACACTTGGCTGCTTTTCTCCAAAACTAAAGCTTCTGGCAATGAGGAGCCTGCAGCTCCTTCGAGCCCTAAACATCACCTCTCTGCTGATACCCAGATGATGGGGAAATTACTTCTTTTTACCATAGAAATAGTATCCCTGTGCAGCCTTTCACGCTGGCAGAAAGTGGGGAGCCAAGCTAGAGTGATGCAACCTTTGCTGGATTTTTCCAAACCTAAAGCTGGCAGCAACTAGGACCCTGTAAGTCCTTAGAGCCTGAAAGGCCGCCTTTCATCTGATACCCAGACCCTGGGGCAATGACTTCATTTTCCCCATGGAAAATGGCCTCCATTTGTGGCCTCTCTCCCTGGCCTATAGGGTGGTGACCAGCAAGAAATTTGCAATCTTTGCTGGATTTCTCCAAAACTAAAGCTGCCAGTAAGAAGTACCGTGCATGTCTGTAGAGCCCCAAAGGCCACCTTTCATTTGATTTGCAGACCGTGGGGAAAGGACTTCTTTTTCCCATGGGAAATGGCCTCCGTTTCGCAGCCACTCACGCTGTCAGAAAGTGGGGAGCCAAGCTAGAGTGATGCAATCTTTGCTGGATTTCTCCAAACCTAAAGGTGGCAGCAACTAGGACCCTGCACGTCCTTAGAGCCCGAGATTCCACCTTTCATCTGATACCCAGCCCCTGGGCCAATGCCTTCATTTTTCCCCTGGAAAATGGCTTCAATTTGTGGCCTCTCCCCCTGGCCAATAGCGAGGTGCCCAGCAAGAAATTTGCAATCTTTGCTGGATTTCTCCAAATCTAAAGCTGCAAGTATGAAGTACCCTGCATGTCCTTAGAGCCCCAAAGGCCACCTTTCATTTGATTTGCAGACCATGGGGAAAGGACTTCTTTTTCCCATGGGGAATGGCCTCCGTTTGCAGCCACTCACCCTCGCAGAAAGTGGGGAGCCAAGCTAGAGTGATGCAATCTTTGCTGGATTCCTCCAAATCTAAAGCTGCCAGTAAGTAGTACCCTGCAAGTCCTTAGAGCCCCAAAGGCCACCTTTCATCTGACACCCAGACCCTGGGGAAAGGGCTCTTTTTCCCCATGAAAATGGGGTCAGTTTGAAGCCAGTCGCCCTGGCCCTCTGCACCATTCCCTGTGTGAAATTTGCAAACTTGGCTGGATTCTCCTACAACGAAAGCTGTCAGCAACTAGGAGCTTGCAAGTCATTAGAGCCTCAGATGTACTACAGTAGTAGTACTCTGCAAGTCCTTAGAGCCCCAAAGGCCACCTTTCATCTTACACCCAGACCCTGGGGAAAGGACTCCTTTTCCCCATGGAAAATGGCGTCAGTTTGAAGCCACTCGCCCTGGCCATCTGCACCGTTCCCTGTGTGAAATTTGCAAACTTGGCTGGATTCTCCTACAACTGAAGCTGCCAGCCACTAGGAGCTTTCAAGTCATTAGAGCCGAAGATGCCACCTTTCATCTGATACCCAGACCCTGGAGGCATGACTTCATTTCCTCCTTGGAAAATGGGGTCAGTTTGACTCCCCCTGGTCATCCGCATTGTTCCCGGTGTGAAATTTGCAAACTTGGCTGATTTTCTCCAAATCTAAAGCTGCTGGCATAGAGGACCCTTCAAGTCCTTAGGGGTCCTGATGCCACCGTTCATCTGACACCCAGACCCTGGGGAAAGGACTTCTTTTTCCCATGGAAAATGGCCTTCATTTCCAGCTATTTTCCCTGGCCAACAGGGCAGTGCCCTGTGAGAAATTTGCAATCTTGGCTGATATTCTCCAAAACTAAAGCTGCTGGCAATGAGGACCCTGCAAGTCCTTAGGGCTCCAGATGCCACCTTTCATCTGATACCCAGACCCTAGGCTGTGGAGAGCTTTTAGGATAATTGGCTATCTGAGAAAGGCCACTTCGATGTGATACCGTTGGATAAGTATAGGGCAGACAAGCTCGGGATTGTGCAACCAGTGTCCAATCACTGACAAAGGTCATGGTGACTGTCGCTGAAACAGGAAGGTGGGGGAGAAAATCGCTTGCCAGAAAATGAAGATAGCCTAGGTAGAGAAGCTATAAGAATGTAAACATAGAAATAAAATAATCATTAGACCATAGAAGTAGGTGTGGTTGATCTAAGTGTGCTTTAACCAATAATGAGCTCAGCTTTTGCAATATGGATAAGTTTCATTAACACCAATATAAATATGTGCGAGCTTTCAATAAACTTTGGGATTTGCTACTCACGCATATTGTGTGAGGCATTTCTTCCGCCGTTCATGACATATGATGACCCCGGACGTTTTCGCTGGTAGCCACGGTCGAGCGGCGTAAGGAGTTCGGGTCCTACCGCATCCAAGGACGGCGAAAGCACCGCTGTGAAAGGGAAGGTGCCGCGCCTTGGGGACCTCATCGGAGACTCCAGCCGATACGTGCTGCCGGAGCCTGGAAGGGCTGCAAGAAGAGTGCTGTTATCTTTAACATGGTTAAAGAAAGGCAAGCAGCATATGATTTATTTACTGGCTTTTTATAAAAGCGTCAGGTTAAGGGTATAGATTTTCAGAAAGAGCTTCATGGGTTGTTAGCTCATGGGTATGCACAAGGACTGTTTCAAAATCCTCACACAGTGCATAAGTTATCAGAGTGGCGTATATTTGGGGATAAGTTGTGGCAGGCAATCATAGATGATGATAAAACCGCGAGAAAGTCGGGAAAGTTATGGCGAGTCGTGCATGATGAATTGTTGAAATACCAGGCAGAGGAAAGAGCTGCCCAGCAGGCTAGTGCAGCCCATGAAAGAAACAGGAATTATGGAGACTGGTTTGGTTCCCCACTACCTCCTGTAACGTCCACAGTCAATCTGCCGCCGGCATCGCCTTCTGCTTTAAACGGCAGTATCCCACCCACATTGGCGCCTGCTCTAAGCAACACGGCCCCGCCAGCATCGGCGCCTGCTTTAAGTGGCACCCCCTCGCCGACTTCGGTTCCTGCCTTATACGGCGGTCCCCTGCTGGCACCAGCACTTACTTTAAGTGGCGGCTCCCCGCCGACACAAGTTCCTGCTCTAAACAGCAGCTCCCCGCCGCTATCAGCTCCTGCTTCAGGCAGCAGCCCCCCCCCGGCGTGTACTCCGGCAGTGCCGTCTGCGCCGCCTGCCCCGGTGTCAAACCCTACACCTCCTCTGCCTAGTAATGCGCCCATCCCTGGGTCAGAGAGTGACCTGGCAAGGGCTGTTGCACAGCAGCGGAGGGAGGCATGGGCGGCGGTAGCGAAAGAATTCATGGACACGGGGGATGACGAAGCGATATCGGCTGCTATGGAAATTGCCTGTCCAGTGGTTTATTCTCCCCTGCCGGGGGGAGGGTTTCAAGCTACAATAACTGCTTTGGATTGGAAATTGTTATCACAGTTACGATCTACGGTTAGTCAATTTGGAGTAACCAGTGAACCCACAACACCGGAGCCTGCAGACGCCGCTCGGGAAACGGCAGAGCCAGCGCGCCCACCAGCCGCCACGTCCAGACACAAGTAGCAGCTGTCACCGCTTCAGCTCAACCAGCCTCCAGCCCGCCACCGCCGGGAGCCTCGGATTGGACCTGGCAGCCGCAGCCACAGTAACCCTGATGACTACCCACCCAGAAAAGGTTCCAGCTGGGGTAAAGGGACCACTCATTATTGATGGATTACCTATGGGAGCTTTGCTTTTAGGTCGTTCCTTGGCTACAATGATGGGATTATTTGTTTTATCTGGAATAATAGACGCTGACTATACAGGGGAGATTTCTATTATGGTGCATACTCTTTTTCCACCTATGCGAATCTAAAAGGACAAAGGATAGCTCAATTGATTCCTTTGCAACAGTTGGCTAAAACTGTGCCCCCTCGTCAGGCACAGTCTGTCTCAACCCCTGAACAGGTTGAGACACTGCAGCAGATATTGGACTGTGTCACACAAGGCAGTGTTCGGAGACATGATCTTGATCTTCCTATACAGCTGACAGTTTGGTGTGGACCAAAATTTTTACTGGGTGCACTTACTCAGCATAACAGAAAAACGGGGGAGATATGGGCTTTGGAATGGATATCTCCTCCACTTCAATAACATAAAACCCTTCTTCAAAAAATTGAAATTTTAGCTGATTTGCTCAAAAAGGGTCGTGAACGGGCGGTACAGATTACGGGAAAGAAACCTGATCAGATACAGATACCAATGAAGAAAGATACATTGACCTGGTACCTGACAAACAGTATGGAGTTACAAGAGGCCCTATTTGGGAGCCGGTAGTGTGACTGCCACTGATGATATTCCCAATGTACCATTGAATTGGATAGGACAGTGGGGTTGGATTCAATGCCCAAAAAGATCACTAAAGCCCTTATCAGATGCTATAACTGCTTACACAGATGCAGGAAGAAAGTCCAAAACTGCTGCAGTGACCTGGCAAGAAGAGGGACAATGGCATCATCATATACTCCGAGCTACTGAGTTGGACACTTTGCAAACGATGGAGCTATTGGCTGTTGTATGGGCCATGATGCATTTCTCTGGACCTCTTAACATTGTAACAGATTCTTTGTATGTTGCAGGAGTGTGTGAGCGAATAGAGGATGCCTCTATAAAAAAGGTTCAAAACCGGAGGTTACATGAGCTGTTTATGCAGCTGCAGAGAGCAAATGGTACCTTGAAAAGATATTTGAGTAAATATATGGATACCAGAGAGCCACAAGAAAGATTGTTAAAGTGTTTGTTTGTTTTGAACCACTTGTGTGTTTTTGGGGAAAATAAGGTTCCTGCTGTGATTCGTCACTACGTACAAGAAACAGATGGTGTAAAGAAAGATGTATGGGTGAGATACAGAGATCCTAAAACAGGACAATGGCAAGGTCCTGCTAAGGTGTTATATTGGGGCCGCGGATATCTTTGTGTTTCTACCCCTACAGGATCTCTGTGGGTACCTGCTAAATGGACCCGAGCAGCTGTGTTTGATGGAACACCTTGATCAGCTGAGCGAAGAGGATCATCAGCGAGTGGAGACGAAGCTGTTGATCATCCTTCGACCGATACTTCTTAAACTGAAAGGACAGTGTGATGCTGCCATCGATCGAGCAGTTGATCAGTGCAAATCTCTTGATAACATATTAAGCTTGCATTCGATGTTCTCTGATTTTGAATCTGAAGGGCCTAGGGATTTAGCTTGTATTAAGTGTCAAGATAGACGTTGTGCTGCGTGGGTACTGCTTTTCTGTGGAGGTTGCCAGGAAACTAAGTGGGTACATCAAACTCGATTAGCTGAATTGTGGTGTGAAAGGTGTGGTTTCTATTGGCGGTTTGACTCTTGGCAGAGAGATCTTAAATCGTTTACAGGACTACCTGGTTTCCAAGGGTTACAGTTGTATGAGTCCCCAGAACAGAAAATCCTTGCATGGTTTAGATGGGAAATACAACATTTAGTCAAACGTGTTTTGGGGATATCTCAGTCATGTATTTTGCAGACTAAGTGTGGTAGAAATATTCCTCTGTCACAGTTGAGTGTGATAGGTCCTATTTCGGGAGGTCAGGATCCCAACCAAGTGTGGGAGGATTGTTTGAAGAACCTAAAGAAGCTAAATCTGAGAAAGAAGAGACATTCTTAAAAGTTTGTGACAGACATGATGGCCGGGTGGTTCATAAAGGTGCCTGGAAAAATCAGGGTGAGATGGAAACTTTATGTTATTGCTTTATTAGTTTTTGCTTCTTTTGTGGACAGTGTAGACCATTAGGCATGGGCACTACCTCAGCCCAAGACTAACATATGGGTCACCCTGGCAAACTTGACTAAACAGGAGACTATTTGCCTGTCATTATCTTCTCCTGGCAATCCTTTCACAACCTGTTTGGTTGGATTGCCAGCAGATCCCTGGCCGTGCCCTTCACATGTACCAACTTGTAAGGTCAGCAATGCTAGGATGAGTGTGAATAATTGGGATCAGTGGATTTCCCACTTTCCTATAGCACCACAGGAACCCCAAGAGTTAGAGTTGTTAGGGTCAGTGATGGCAGATGCATGTATTCATTTTAACCATAGAAGCCTGCTTTCAGTCAAGAACCATTCTAATGTCGTAACTTCTAGCATGGCTGTCTACCGAAATGCATCGGCCTGGTGCAACTACACAAACTACACAACAAAGAGAGTGTCAGTCTCATCAAATGACCCTATTCAATTGCCAGCCGGATATTTCCTGATATGTGGAGACCGTGCTTGGGCCGGTATCCCATCAATGCTGCACGGGGGACCATGTACACTTGGACGGCTGTCTCTACTTACACCTAACATGTCCATGATACTGAACATGAGCCGCCGCCATCGTAGAGGCAGGCGAATGGCTCATGCATTTGCAGCTGACTGCCGGGACGATGTAAAGTTTTGGTCCCCAGCTGCCATAATCGCAGCATCTTTCTTAGCTCCAGGGGTATCAGCAGCACGTGCTCATGCTATTTTAAATAGGTTAGGGTGTTGGCTTGCTAAATAAACAAATGCGACTTCTTTAGCGATTTCTAGTCTTTTGCTTGATGTAGATTCTATTCGCCATGCGACACTTCAAAATAGAGCTGCAATTGATTTTCTCTTACTTGCACAAGGCCATGGCTGTGATGAATTTGAGGGCATGTGTTGCATGAATCTCTCTGATCATGCACAGTCTGTACACTCACAGCTCTCTGAGTTACGGAGGTTAACTGGGAACTTACAGGTGGAATCAGGCCTTGGTATTGATGGATGGCTCAAATCTTTAAACTTAGGATCATGGTTACGTTCTATTGTTAAGGTTAGCATTGTAGTAGCTATTGTAGCTTTGTTGTTAGTATTAGTCTTGCCTTGTTTTTGTAGATGCTTGCAGAATATGGTGCGAAAGATGATAACTACCGCATTTAATCAAACCATGCTTGTTCAACAGAAAAACGGGGGAGATGTAGAGAGCTTTTTGGATAATTGGTTAGCTGAGAAAGGACATTCCGATGTGATACCGATGGATAAGGATAGGGGAAACAAGCTGGGGATTATGTAACCGGTGTCCAATCACTGACAAAGGTCACAGTGACCTTCGCTGAAATGGGAAGACGGGGGAGAAAATCGCTTGCCAGAAAATGTAGATACCCTAGGTAGAGAAGCTAGAAGAATGCAAACATAGAAACAAAATAATCATTAGAAGATAGAAGTAGGTGTGGTTGATCTAAGTGTGCTTTAACCAATAATGAGCTCAGCTTTTGCAATATGTATAAGCTTCATTAACACCAATATAAATATGTGTGAGTTTTCAATAAACTTTGGGATTTGTCATCCACGCATATTGTGTGCTGCAATTCCTCCGCCATTCACGATAGTTATCCTTTTTTCCCTTGGACATATGTCTTGGAGGTTCCTTCAAGGGGATCAGACATATCATCATCATCATCATACTTGGCAGTTTGGCTGCGGGTAGCTGGAGCTGCTTTCTGTCGTGAACGGCGGGAGAAATGCGACACACCATATGACCCATATGTTAGTTTTGGGCTGAGATGGGGCCTATGCCTGATGGTCTACACGGTCGCCAAAAGAAGCAAAAATTAACAGAGCAATAACATAAAGTTTCCATCAAACACAGCTGCTCGGGTCCATTTAGCAGGTACCCACAGAGATCCTGCAGGAGTAGAAACACAAAGATATCCGCGGCCCCAATATAACACCTTAGCAGGACCTTGCCATTGTCCTGTCTTGGGATCCCTGTATCTCACCCATACATCTTTCTTTACACCATCTGTTTCATGTACATAGTGACGAATCACAGCAGGAACCTTATTTTCCCCAAAAACACACAGGTGGTTCAAAACAAACAAGCACTCTAACAATCTCTCTTGTGGCTCTCTGGTATCCCTATATTTACTCAAATATCTTTTCAAGGTACCATTCGCTCTCTCCACAATCGCTTGCCCTGTAGGAGAATTGGGGATGCCTGTTATGCGTTCTATCCCCCACATCTGCAAAAATTGCTTTATTCTTTTGCTACAGTAAGCAGGCCCATTATCTGTCTTGATGCGCTGTGGCACTCCCATTACTGCAAAACAACTGCTGAGATGTCTCTCTACCTGCCCTGCTTTTTCACCAATCTGTGCTGTGGCCCATATAAAATGACTGTGTCTATGGTAACATGTACATACTTCAACCTCCCAAACTCTGCCACATGTGTGACATCCATCTGCCAGGTCTCATTTGTGCTCAGCCCTCTTGGGTTAACTCCCAGACCTAAACCACAGCCTCCATTATGACTACATATAGGACAGGCTTTGACTATTGCCCGTGCCTCCTCCATAGGTATTTGAAATTCTCTGTGAAGGCCTTTTGCATTCTGGTGGAACATGGAGTGTGCCTCCCTGGCTATGGTTTGTTTGGGAATCGGAGTTGCTTGTGTGATTGAGACTAATTTATCTGCTCGCATGTTACCTTCTCCCAGACCAATATCCCATTTGTGACTTCTGATATGGATAACACAAAAGGAATGCTTTCTTAGCTTAATTGCTCTCTGAAGCTGCATAAACAGCTCATGTAACCTCCTGTTCTGAACTCTTTTATGGAGGCATCCTCTATTCGCTCACACACTCCTGCAACATACAAAGAATCTGTTACAATGTTAAGAGGTCCAGAGAAATGCATCATGGCCCATACAACAGCCAATAGCTCCATCGTTTGTAAAGTGTCCACCTCAGTAGCTCGGAGTATATGATGATGCCATTGTCCCTTTTCTCACCAGGTCACTGCCGCAGTTTGGATTTTCTTCCTGCATCTGTGTAAACAGTTATAGCATCCGACAAGGGCTTTAGTGATCTTTTTGGGCATTGAATCCAACCCCATTGTCCTATCACGACCCTCTTTGAGCAAATCAGCTAAAATCTCAATTTTCTGAAGAAGGGTTTTATGTTGTTGAAGTGGAGGAGATATCCATTCCAAGGCCCATATCTCCCCCGTTTTTCTGTTATGCTGAGTAAGTGCACCCAGTAAAAATTTTGGTCCACACCAAACTGTCAGCTGTATAGGGAGATCAAGATCACGTCTCTGAACACTGCCTTGTGTAACACAGTCCAATATCTGCTGCAGTGTCTCAAGGATGCAGAGCAATAGTAAAGAAGCAGTCCTTCAGATCAATAATCAAAAGTGGCCAGTCCCTTGGCAACATAGCCGGATTAGGTAAAACAAATAATCCCATCATTGTAGCCGAGGAACGTCCTAAAAGCAAAGCTCCCATAGGTAATCCATCAATAATAAGTGGTCCCTTCACTCCAGTTGGAACCTTTTCTGGGTGAATAGTCATCAAAGTCACTGTCCGCCGCCGCCGCCAGGTCCACTCCGAGGCTCCCGGCGGTGGCGGGCTGGAGGCAGGTTTAGCCGAAGTGGTGACAGCTGCTATCTGTGTCCGGGCGCCGGGAGCTGGTGGCCGGGAAGCAGAACTGCGCCGGGCAGCCGCGGGGCGGGCGGACTCCCCGGAGCCCGCTCCCCCACGGGGGGTGGGAGGCCCGTCCTGCCGCCCCCCCCCCTCGGCTCGGGGGTCGGGGCGGCTGCGGAGCGGAGCGGGACGGGAGGCGGCCGCGCTGCAGCTGTTAAGTCGCCCAGGGCCGGGGCCGGCACGAGCCTCTCCGGCGGGGCGGCTCTGGGCTGCGCTGCGGCGGGGAGGCTGAAGGTGCGGACGGCACTGCTGGAGTACGCGCGGGGGTGGGCTGAGGCGGTGTAGGGTTTAACACCGGGACAGGCGGCGCGGACGGCACTGCTGGAGTACGCGCGGGGGGCGGCTGCCGCCTGAAGCAGGAGCTGATAGCTGCAGGGAGCTGCCGTTTAGAGCAGGAACTTGTGTCGGCAGGGACCCAAACCAGTCTCCGTAACTCCTGTTTCTTTCATGGGCTGTGCTAGCCTGCTGGGCAGCTCTCTCCTCTGCCTGGTATTTCAAGAATTCAGCATGCACGACTCGCCATAAATTTCCCAACTTTCTCGCGGTCTTATCACCATCTATGACTGCCTGCCATAACTTATTCCTAAATATACGGCAGTCTGATAACCTCTGCACTGTGTGAGGAGTCCGAAAAAGTCCTTGAGCATACCCATGAGCTAACAACCCATGAAGCTCTTTCTGCAAATCTATACCCTTAACCTTACACTTTTATAAAAAGCTAGGAAATAAATTATATGCTGCTTGCCTTTCTTTATCCGTGTTGACGATAACAGCACTCTTCTTGCAGCTCTTTCAGGCTCCGGCAGCTTTCCTTTTGGTGGAACTTCCTCTCCGAGTCTTGCCTTCTTTCAATTCACACACCTGTTGTGCCAGAGCAGCAGTAGGTTTTCCATCCCATCTCCTCATGTTTTCTCCACAGTCACGCAGGTAGAACCACAGCTCTCTTCGTGGGGTGTACCTTCTCTCGCCATCAGGAGAACGTCTGCCTTGGATACCAGAACGTCTGATCTGTACTGCTGAGATTTGGAGAAGGTCTTCTTTAATCTCCTCTCTGAGCTTCTTATGATTTTTTCTAGTTCGTCTTCTAAGTTCTGCAGACGTGTTTCTACCGTTGCAATTCTGGCATGTGTTGGGCCATATACAGCATCTGCATATGCTCGGAGCTTCTTTGCCATATCAAGCACGGTCTCATCCCTCTCATCCCTCTTCATTATGGCTAAAGCAGAAGCATATTTGTGTGGCCCAAGTCGTACAAGTTTCTGCCACAGACATGTGTGGTACCAAGTCTGGATTCCTAGTTGTTACGTCATCTGAGAAGATAATCTCTGCCACTGCTATTTCCCTCAGGCGTTGAATCCCTTGCTCTATGGTCTTCCACTGGGTTTGCTGCATATAAAGATCATCTGCGTCCATGTATCTTTGTGCTACACTTTCCAAGACCCGTGCCCAGAGGCTGTGAGGGTTTGCCCCCCTCATCATTCCTTGGTCGATGACAGGATCATGTGACAAGGATCCCAAATGCCTCGCTTCAGTGCCTCGCCTGCAGCATCCCAAAGACAGACTAACCAACTAATTATGAATTCATCAGGTCATGAGTGTAATCCTTCCTTAGGCCACAAAGGTCCTTCAGGGAAAAGGACTCAATATTGGCTTCTGATCTTGTGCCTGTTGCTTTGACTTCTGATTTTATGTCAGGAAGCATTGAGGGTCCTTCTCTTGCATCATCATCATCATCATCATCATCCACTGGTCGATCGGTCTTGTCCATGCACTTTCCACTTCTAGTGCTGGTAGCAACAGCCATTGGTTGAGGCTTATTGTCTGGTTTAGCTGCTGGCTTCAAGCCTGGGCTTGTTGGCTGCAGCCTGAGTGACTGGGAGAGCTGCTGATTTATCTCCCTGCCCCCCTGCCTCTGTCTGCTGCCCAACAGTATCTAGCAATGTGCAATAAGCACAAGCCAGGGCCCAGCTCACTGCAATGATCTTTTCCTCCTTAGGGTCATCCTGCTACTTCTCTTTCAGGTATTTCCCCACCTCAGCTGGGTTCTGAATTTGTTCATGGGGAAAGTCCCAGACTATAGGGTCAGAGAATTCCTTCAGGATTTGGCCCATATCCTCCAATTTCCCACACCACTCAGGATTTTCCACACCTGGGTCTACTCCTGGGTCAGGGGTCTCATCAGCCCATCTAGAAATCTCAGCCCTCATTCTAGATAAACTGCAGATTAAATACCAGAAAGATGGTCTCTTTAACATTCAGGGGAAACTGAACATTCTCCAATAGTGATGTAACAGATTCAGAGGAGAAGGAAAGCAAAGGCTAAAAAGGCTCATCCTTTGCTTCTCCTCTAACAAACTGGGTGAATAACCATAACCATGAACCATTCATAACTGGAAATTACCCCAGCACCTTTATAAACTTTTTACAAGTCATTACCACCAAGCCCAGCAGGACAGCTATTCTGGTCACTGCTCTTCTGCTATAAAAACTACATATTAAGGACAATACTAGAGCTATTTCTGGATAAGAAAATAAACCTAGGGACCACAGAGGTATTAAGATCTCAAAAAAACCTAGGGACCAGAAATGCATGCAAGCCTTCACACCAAGAGACATTATGAATTTAAAAACCATGGCTATTAACTACTTTATATGAACACAGAGTAATGGCAACCAAAATGCACTCAAACCAGGTTTTTTCCCACTCTCTCTCTGCCCCCACATGTTGGGCACCAAATTTTGTCCTGATTTGGGGCAAATTTGGGAGAAAACCTCCAAAAGGGGGCCCCTCCAGAAAGCAAACCCACATGGCCCCTCCCCACAACCGGGTCAGGAAGGATTCCTTGGAGACAAGCGGAAAGAACCTGTTTATTTAACAGGCAAAGCACCCCCCAGCACACAAAATGAACGATACCAGGTGACACCACTCTTTCACTGCTCTGAAAAAGATGACCAATTCAGAAAGTCTCTCTTGGGGGTGGTCGCTCTGTTATCAGTCCCTCCGGCGCTGGGGCAGCTGCTGCAGCCACAAGGTGCAAACTCTCGGTGTTTCCCAGGTCCCAGTCCGGAGCAGGTTCAAGTAGGTCCAAAAAAGGGAAAGGAGAAACAGTCCAGGGAAAATTTGGACTGCTTAGCTAAACTAACTAATAAACAGAAGCAAAAAAGCAAAAGCAAAGCAGGAGCAAAGCAGAAGCAAGAGCAAAGCGAAAAGCAAAGCAAAAAGCAAAAGCAGCACCCATGAACTGCCCTGTCTGTGTGTCCCGCCAGCCGTGGGGGAGCAGCTGATAGCAAAACCAAAACAAAACATTCGCTCTTCACAGCTAGTCTTGAAGGCACAGAACATGATATCCAGCATAAACAGAACACACGGATGAGGACACAAGCATCATAAAGTCACCCTAGGACAGTAATAGTTTGTGAATCAGTCTTTAATTAGATTGGAAAAGGTAATGGGCGGTAACTAGAGCTTCTGAAGAAAAATCACATCCTGCAATTTTGTAAAGTTACAAGCACAAAAGTTTGAATGATTTTCACTATCTACTACTACATTTTCTACCAATACCATATCACAAGCTGTTCTAAAGCATGCACACCCATTGCCTATATATTTAAGGACTGTTTCGGAAGTCTCGTTAGGATGAATTTCAAAATGACAGATATTTTGTTCTGCGTCTAAACAAACATCTTGAGCTATAATTGCATTACTTTCACAGATGAAGCCTTGTTCTCGGACAATAGAAGATTCCAAATTAACATTTTGCCATTTTTCACCAGTTTGATGGGCCCATTCTCTATGTTCAGAAAGATAGGGAATAGCTCCATCATGATTTAGCCCTAATGCAATAATAGAAAATTTCAAATGCACTGAGGCATTGCGTACGGTTAACACAAGAGCTGTGGCTGTGTTTGTAATGGGGTCATAAGTAAAATCCACCAAGTTCCACCAGGACTGGAATTCTCTTTCAAAATCAGTGGCACTGTCCCAAATTCTTTTCTGAATTTCAGTAGGAAAATTGCCTTCACCTTCTTTTATCATCGAGGCAGCAACTGACTGCATAGACAATTGTGCCTGGATACAGCTAAGAGCCAAAGAAAAGTTGTTTTGTGTAGCACCAAGTGCATCAGTTACCAATTTGTGATCACTTACATTTACCTTTTCCCAAGCTGGTAATATGTTTGATAGCAAGCACTGCTGTGTTCCCAAAGCCAATAAGGATGATTGCAGTGGTTGTTAAAATTTAGTCAAACCTCTATTTGTGGCAGCCAATTTATCCATTAGTACTTCTGAATCAATACTATTTAGAATTCCCAAACCTGCTCCCGCAACATCGGTTATGTCTCTTAGTGTCTGTTTTTAAAGAAAAAACGGACTTTCCATTTTTGCAGCCAGGTGGTCCAACCCTCAAAGGAAGTCTGCAAAAAAGGCAAACAGGCCGACTGAATTTCTGAGACGTTGTTTTGCATCATCAGCAATTTGACTTGTTTAAGAGACCATGCCAGATTGAACAATATGTGTTGTTGACCAGTTTTCCTGATTACATATGGTCCAATTTCAAAACTTCTCGGGCTAAGCATAAAGCGGTGGTTGGGCTGGAGTGGTGGCAGAAGAAGGTTGGATCATACCATTTATTATGAACTTAAAAGAAAGGCCTTCAGTATTTTTGGACTAAAGACAAACTACTTCTGCAGTTTGTATTAATGTAAAATTAGGACAATATGAGACAAAAAAACAAAGAGTTATGGATGTTCAGGTACCTTTTCCGGGAAAATAAACCCAAAAAAAGGACACAGGTTAACAGAGGATTAACCCTTAAAAACAATAGCCTGTTGCATATTCATACACCTCATACATTATGCATAAATTCAATTCAGACACAGGATTCTGTCTGGTCATTGTCAACTTCTTCTTCTTAATCCTCACAGCATCTTCTGGGTTGAGTGAGGCAGGAAAAAGTTAGCTTCTTCTGATAAGGGAGCAATAAATTCTTTTTCTCTGAAAGATTTAGATGTCCTCTGGCTGCTATCTTGCTGCGAGTCCTTTCATTAAAAAAAATCTTACATAGCATAGTTTCTATTTTAACATTATGTTATAACCTAAAACTGTATTTAACACACTACTTAAGAAAATTAATACAGCATAGCTTTCTAACATAACACATATTCATTTTAATATTTGCAAAAAAAATCATAAAATACACATTTTTTTACATAAATCAATTTTATATTTGTTTTATATAGAATTATAGTAAGAATTGTACTTAAATTACATTAAAGATATGACTGCAGTCTCTAATTCATAGTCTATTTTTATATATAATCAGGATAGAAGTTATAGTTACAGTTTATTTTATTAATAAACAATATACAAATAAAACTATGTGCTATATAAATGGTAAACTCTTATGTATATGTTCTACTAACAAATTAATATTAATAATATATCAATGTGTTAACAACATGAAATGATGCTACATTATTAACTAATATTATTATATACAATAAAATGCTATAATGTAACATTATTAATACATATTTGCATTATGAAAACCTGTGGCGGCACGCTGCGGTCACAAGATAGAAAGTTGCCAGCTAGCACACTTCCCATGGCCAGAGGGCACGCATTAGAGCGGCTGCCCCCAAATCTCGCCCGGAACCTCTGAGGGTGGCGGTGCTTACAGGGAGTTTGCGGCTCCCTGCAGCGGCTGTGGCGTGGGTGGCACAGCAAGGAAACTGGGCACAAGGAACCGAGACAAAGGAAATTGGGAGAGATCACTTGTATGAAATCCAGGGAAGGCTTCTTCCCAGGAAGGGTCAGGGACGAATGGCAGAGAAAATGGGTCTGACTAGTATTTTTAAAGAGGGGACGGTACAAGGGGTGGGTACAACTCTCATCCAATAAGGGTATCTTAGGGGACTCAACATAACCAATAGGGCTCATTCGGGAGAGGGAGGAAGCTTTATAATCCAATCAGCCATTGAAGCAGGGCTAACTGACACAGAACATTCAAGAACACAAGGGGAGTGATTACAGAGATTGACAAGAGTAAGGGGCAGTACAGCAGGGACTGACAAGGGCTTATAATGGAAGGAGGGGAGGAACAGGGAGACAGACACACTGATGGGCACACAAGTGGCGGGAAAGCTTTGTGGTAAACAACTTAGGAACGAACCATTTGAGGGAACAAAAGGGGTACACAATTATAACCGACTAACATAAAAGGTCTAACTTCTATATTAAAGCAACTGTAAAACATCAACTATCACAAAAACCTATGCTATTAATATATTAATAACATTTTGTAATATACATTGATATATTACTAATTATTAGTCTAATTATATATTAACAATATAGAACTCACATATTACTAAAAACATGTTATTACCTCTTTCACCTGTTATATTATATTATATTATATTAGCTATCAAGTATATAACTTATTTATAGTTTCCTATGTTATTATTATATAGACCTATTAATTATAACCCTGTGTGAAATACAAAGCTGTGTTTCATGTCAGGTACAAACAGGCAACGTGTGTATTTGTGAATGCGAAATGTGTGGACCCCGACAATGGGAGAGCTGTGAATTCTAATAATAACTGAGGAGAATAAAGCATGGAAAAAGGCCTTTGAACCTATCTTTTGTTTGCAATTAGCCCTGGTTGATTTAGGAGCATTGGAATTAAAGCGTTAAGGATGTTGCTTTTTGCTTGCAGTTATTGCTCATACTTTACCATATTAAATTGCTCATACTTTACCATATTAAATAATAAATTGATTGCTGCTTGAATATTGGCCTAGTCAAGCTTCTTATTCATAACACCTGTAATATACAATACCTTTATGAAAATATATAATATTTTTTCTATTATTTTGTAGATAATCATAAAAGAAATATCAGCATATAATCAATCCAAACCTAGAAATATTAAAAATAAGTACAGTAATATAATAATAACCACTACAGCTATTTATTTTAGTATTAATCATAGTAGAAATTAAACTTACATTTTATTTTCATAATTATATACAACAGTTAATACTTTATATTTTCTCTAGAACATTATAGAAATAGTGATTTAAAAGAATTTTATTTCTTTTCTCCATAGAAATGGCTTGAAAAAAAGGGCCAAAATCAAGCAAAAATAAGCAAAAAGAAGCAGAATTAGAGCAGTAGAGTATATATTAGAGTCCAGTAGAGAAGAGAATAGAATGAATATACCATTATATTATACTATAACATTATAATCTATGATTATATATTAGTAAGATAACAATTATAATAGTGGATATCACATTGCAACATACATTTTAGACATATATCATTTTGTCACTGTCCTAGGGTGACATTATGATGCTTGTATCCCCAGTCATTGTTCTGTTTGTGCTGGATATTCTGTACCTTCAAGACTGGCTCTGAAGAGCGAAGCTTTATTTTGTTATCATTTATCAGTCTGCTCACTCCCCCCACGGTCAGTGGGACACAGAGATGGGGCAGTACGTAGGGGAGCTTTTGCTTTTTACTCTTGCTTTTGCTTTGCTTTTGCTCCTGCTTTCTTTTTGCTACTGCTTCTGCTTGTTAGCTAGTTTAACTAGGCAGTCCAAATTTTCCCTGGACTGTTTTTCTTTCCTTTTCTTGGAACCACTTGAGCCTGCTCCAAACTGGGACCTGGGAAACACCGAGGGCTTGCACCTTGTGGCTGCAGCAGCTGCCCCAGCATAGGACGGACTGAGAACAGAGCGATCACCCCCAAGAGAGACTTTCTGTATTTGTCATCTTTTTCAGAGCAGTGAAAGAGTGGTGTCATCTGGGATCATTCATTTTGTGTGCTGGGGGGTGCTTTGCCTGTTAAATAAACAGGTTCTTTCCACTTGTCTCCAAGGAATCCTTCCTGACCCGGTTGTGGGGAGGGGCCATGTGGGTTTGCTTTCTGGAGGGGCCCCCTTTGGAGGTTTTTTTTTCTCCCAAATTTGCCCCAAACCAGGACAGTCATATAATACTTACTAATAAATTACATAGAATTATAAATACTATAATGTAATGTAATTCAATAATATAATTAAAATTCAATAAATATAAGTCAATATAATATAACTCAATAATATAAAGCAACATATTACAGTGCAAAGTAAATTAAAAATTGAATATAATTATATTTATAGTAATTTATATCTAATCTTTTATAATTACCTCTCAATTACTAAATGAAACTATACCTATATGGAGTGCTCTATAATAAATACACTGATATAGTAGTATGTTATATAAATATAAAATATATTACATATGTTTATATTTTACATATTTTATACATCCATATAAACTTTGAAATAATTTTAAACTGAATTTTCATAGACATTTTAACAAAAAAATGCAAATTAATAATAACAATATAATTATAGCAGAACATTACATGTGTTAGATTTTTATATAATTACAGTAACAACTGTATAACTGTATTATATAACTATAGTCGTGTATATATAAAAATGATATATATCCACAAGATTTAATACTATAGATAAGCACGAAGAAGTAATTATTGTCACATTAACCACAAATTACTATTCAATTATAGTATTTAATATTATTTTTAGCCTATTAACATTTTAATTATTTTGTAGAAGTTAATATATATATTAAAAAATATAAATATATAAAACTAAAATATATAAAAGATATTTTTAAAGAACTCAAACTATATTTTCAGGACTTTTTTAATGTTACAAAGCAATTTTAAAAAGCCCTGTTTTGCCCCAAAACAAGTTTAAAAGGCTGGGTTTTTTCTCTAATCAGGTTAAAAAAAGGGAACTTGGAGATTTTCTTGGAGCAAAAACCTGCAAAAATGCGATACAATTGATTAAAATTCAATTTTGATAAAAATATATGTATAAAAGTATGTTATTATTATTTTTTAAATTTAAGGAATGGGGAACTGGGGGTTAGGTAAAAAAGGGTAATTCTGGCTTTTTTTCTAAAAAAATGGAATTTGTGTGTTTGGAGGAAAAATAGGAATAATGAGGTTTGGGAATAAAACATGGGAATAAAGGAGTGTTTCTTAAATAAAATATAAGTCAGGGTTGGTTTTTGGTTTGGGTGGTTTTTTTTGGTTTTTTTTTTTGGTGCTGGTTTTGAAGAAAAATCAACAGGAGAATAAGGAATTGGGATTTAAAAAATTAAAATACACTGAATAAAAGGTGGTTTTCCTTAAAAACTCCAATCTAAAAGAAAGTTTATGAAATCTTTTAAAAAGGAAGAAAAATAAGAAATAAATTAGGAGGAAAAGAGGAAAAAAGGGTTTTTCCTTAAAAAACTAATTAAGAAATAGGGTTGATATAAGTTTTGCATGAAAAATTAAAGAAAAAGTGAAAAAATAAGGAATATGAGGGGTTTTTCCATAAAAATTATTTTTTTATTAAAATAGAGCAAATAAAAGGCTTTTTTCATAAAAAACCTTCTAAAAAAGACTTTTTTTTTCTCCCCCAAAAATACAGTCAGTGTACCAATGGTGGGTTTTGTTCCTGAAAAAAACACCAAAATAGCTAATTAGAATTTTACCTCAAAAAAAACTCCCCAAAACTAAAAAGTAAACCCAAATAATGAGGATGAAGTGCATTTTCATTTTTTCTTTAGAAAGTGAGGAAAAAGAGAATGTTTTCATGAAAAAGAAGATTCTAAAGGTTATTGGATTAAAACAAATTATTTTAAGAGGACACTTTTTGGTTAAAAATAATAAATATGAGGCTGAGAGGTTGTTGGGGAAGACACAAAATTAGGGGAAAAGGGACTTTTCAGGAAAAAGACACCCCAGGCTTTCAGGATTTCCTTTTCTGTGCAAAAAAAAAAGCATGCAAATAAGTCCAAATTCAAGAAATTTGGGGATTTTGTCTGCAAAATGGGGTTGTTGCACAGAAGGGTAGGAGGAGCCACCAGGACCAACCTGTGCCACTACAGTGAAAAACACCCAAAATTACTAAAAATTGCTATTTTATGGGAAAAATCCCTGTGAGCCCAGAGATGTCTCCAGAACCCTCAAATAACCCCCAAAATGCCTTTCTTCACCCCATGGAATCCCTTAGGGCTTATTTTGGCCCCTGTTGCCACCAAATCCACCCCAAAACCTTCCAAACACTATGAATTTTGCCTCAAATCCCACAAATTTGGGCCAAAATGCTTGTGTTTCCCTCTAAATTCCCTACAGTTTGGATCAAAATGGAGTTCAACAAATGAGCCAACCCTCCCTCCCCGATACCCACCTTCCAAGGCCACTTCAAATTCCCCAATCTGTTGGGGAAGATGAAACAGGAAAGCCTTATAAATATGATTGCCTGGCAAAAGATTCTGAGAATATAGAAACTATAAGCGAGATTGAAATGAAAGCAAACTTTGAGAAAGCAAACTCAGTTACTGGACAACTGGAAAACAATGGCATGGCCAGCTGAAGGTGATCCCCTCTTGATCAAGCAATAGCCTCTGCTTGCAGACAGGCCCGAGGGTCAGAGCAGACCCTGCCAGCTTGGCAGAAGGGGCCCAAAGAGGAGTTTTTAGGGCTTAAAATGTAACACAGTATGGTAATGTAGTGATTTTTATAGGCTGTATGGAAATACTATAGGATTTGTAATTTTCACTGGATTGGTTAGTGAGAATTATATTATTCATCACAGAAGAAGATTTATTGTATTGTAACAGGAACCTCGCTCTCTTATCCTCTCTTTTACTCTCTCTCTTATCCTCTCATCCTCTCTCTCTCTATCATCCTCTTTACCACTGTCTTTACTTCTCTTGGGCCTGCTCTGAGCTGTGCCTGGCAGCTCCAAGCAGGGCCCTGCACCCAGGCCCTTTGCAATAAACTGCAAATTCCACGACCTGGCTGCAGAGATCTCGTCTCCATCTGTCCTGACTGTCCTACCCCGCCATGCTCCTACACCAATCCATTCAGATTTGCCTAAAACATTATCAAAAAAGGATAAAGTTTAACCAAAATCACCTATATTTATGTCCAAATCAGGTTAAAATGCTGGTGCAGCCTTCCCCCACCAACCCCTTACCTTGATGCCACCTCAATACCCCATTTCCACCAAATTCACACTAAGACTTTATGGAAAGGATGAAATTTGGGACCCCAAAATCCCCCAGTTTGCATCAAAATGGTGTTCAAAATTCAGGATAACCCACCCTCCACCTTATCCCACTCAAGTTCCCCCAAATCCTCAATCAAGCCTCAAAAAAGGGGGGGAATTTCCAAATTTTGGCCATGAAGAGGGCAAAAAATTTGAAATCTGGGGGGAAAGTGCACAAAAAGGGCAAACCCCTGAGATTTGTGGGGAAATGAGCAAAAATTAAAAAACTTGGGCACAAAAAGTGTTTAAATCCAACATTTGTGAAGAAAAAGGGTTAAAATTATGAAACTTGTGGGGATAAGGGGGGGAAAGCCATAAAACTGGGGAGAAGAAAGGGTAAAAAAATCTGGAATTTGGGCAAAAAACCTCTCCTCAACTTCTGTCCATCCCCAAAGAATAAGGAAAACGAGTTAAAAACAGGGAATGAAGCCTCCCCACTCACCAGCCTGTCAACTCCAGAATTCCAGGGACTCTGCAGACACAGACAGAGCACTTGTCCCCAAATTGCCCTTTTTATCCCCAAATGGGGCTCAACCACAGCCAAACCATGCAGATTTGGGCAGATTCAGCAAAATTTCAGGATGGGGGGTAGGAGGAGGGGCCAGGGAGGCATGACCCACAGTTCCAGAGAATTTGGGGACTGGCAGCTGGATCCTGTCACTGATAGGATGTGACAGAGTGGAACTCAAAAGAATTGCCATCCCCATGGCACTGACTCCATTAAAAAGAATGAGGGATTTGTCTTTACAAGCAAACTGTGGGTCTGCTGATGAAGAAAAATGGATACTAAGAGATAAAAGAAACAACGGGAAGAACCATAAATTCCATAGGAATTCCATTGATTGACACAAGGAAAAGAAATAGGGGGGTATACATTGGAAGGGGGTCTGAATAAGGTGATTCAGAAAGACTGTGCCTCTCAAGCACCCCAGCCAATGGGGAAAGAGTGAGGGAAATGCAGCAGGGAAATTAGGATTAAAAGGAGGCTGCATGCTCCAAAACTTTGGCACACCCAGGGGAAATGCCCATGACCTCTTGCATTATCTGAATAAAGTTACAGGACTCCCGTCTCCTTTTTGGAAAGAAACCTCTGGTGTTTGTGGGTTAATTCTCCTGACACTATGACCCTGGGGAAAGGACAAACCAAATCCAGATGTTTTTTTACCCAAAATTAATGACCCAAGTCCCAGTGGGGAATTCCAGCTAATGGGAAATTCTGGCCCAAATGACTGAAAAACTGAAGAAAACCAGCTGGAGCCAGGAGAGATGATGGCAAACAGGGAATTAAAGGGCTTTTGCCTTAAAATGAAGACATAAAAATGGGGAAACCATGAACCCCACAGAGATCCTCAAAACTGTCCAGAGAGAGAGACCCCACCCCCAAAGCCATCCAGGGACCCCCAAAACCACTTGGAGATCCCCCAAAACTACCCAGGGATCCCCTCAGCCCTCTGAACCTCTCAAACCACAAGGTGACTCTGGGGAGATGGGGGTCCCTGGAAGGGTTTTGAGGCTCCTGATAAATGACACGGAGAAGAGAAATTTCCAGTTGCCCTGAAGGTGCTGGATGGAGCTTAAAGACAACTGGCAAAAAAGCTGAAAGGATGTAAAGGTATGCCGAGAGGATCACAAGCACAGCTGGAGCCAGTGGAAAATAGGTAAGGAGGTATGTAGTGGGGTTTTTGTCAAGTTATGTTATTGCGACCTTTTCTGGGGTTCAGGCTGACCCCAGTAGGCTGCAACGGTGTCCAGATAGCTCTGACCTGCTCAGCACAGCTGTCCGAGCTCCCAAGCAGTTCTTAGCCGCAGGCAACCTTAGCAATCTTAAGTGATATCAGCTCTTTAGTGATTATCAGCTCATTGTGATTTCAGCTCTCAGCTTGCTAGGTGCCTAGGCAGGCAGACGCAGGGAGAGCTCGATGCAGCTCCACCCTCGATGAGCCCCTTGTCCAATGGTGCTTGAGGCGATGCCAAGGGGAGGAGCCAGCGTTGGACACGCCCCTTGGTGCCCAGGGCCCTGCTGGGCTCTGCTGCTCCCCGGGGGTCCCTGCCACCGGGGAGGTCACGTGACACCCCCCCCGGCCCGGCAGGGGGCAGTGCTCTGGGAGTCACGTGACCCACCTGAGGGCTCCCCCCATCATCCCCCCGCCATGGCCAATCCGGAGACATTTCTGCAAGCACCAGGGGGCGGCTTCACCCCAGGCTGTCTCCCAGGAACCCTGGTGGCAGGATCCATATTGGAGGCCACATGACTCCCACAAGACCCTCTGGCCAATGAGGTGCAGCTCTCCGGATACCCTGCAGGGGACACTATACTCCCATTCATGCCACTCCCACCATGCCCCGCGGCAAATCAGCAGCAGCTGCTGTGCACCTCGGCACCAGGGGGCGCCACCCAATGGGAAGCAAGAGTCCCATGAGCCTTTGCTGCAGGAGCCATTTCAGGGGTCACATGACTGCTTCGGGGCTCTGTGCTGTGCACCATGTTGGAAGTCATGCGGCTCCCAGGATGCCGTGCGGCCTGCAAGGGAGGTGCTTCCTGAGCCCCTGCACCAGGCTTGAGGTCATGGGACCCCCGTGAGGCCCCACAGCCAATCAGGAGCAGTGCATGTGATGCTCCACAGGGGGCGCCGTGGCAGCAGCCACTGGGTGAGGAACTAGAGGAAGCCTTGAGCGTCATGGGGGTCGCTTGAGGGCATGGGGTCACTTGTGGGCAAGGAGCCCACTTGAGGGTGATGGGGGTCACTTGTGGGTCATCAGGTCATCTAAGGGTCATGGGGGGTGCTTGTCAGCCAGGGAGTGTCGCAGACATCTTTTATGGAAAATCCTTTCTTTAGGATTTTTCCTCCTGAGAAGCTGAGAGGCCTCAGGAAGAAAATGTAAACATTGATTATCTGCTGCTGTGGAATGAAGCAGGTAGATTTTTGATTGGCCCATGTTGGTTGTTTCTCATTAATGGCCAATTACAGCCCAGCTGGCTCGGACAGAGAGTCCAAGACACAAACCTTTGTTATCATTGTTTCTTTTTCTATTCTTAGCTAGCCTTCTGAGAAAATCCTTTCTTCTATTCTTTTAGTATACTTTTAATGTAATATATATCATAAAATAATAAATCAAGCCTTCTGAAACATAGAGTCAAATCCTTGTCTCTTCCCTCAACCTGAGACCCCTGTGAACACCATCACAAGGGAGTCACTCAAAGGCTGGGGGCTGCTCAGGGTCATGAGGCACCTTTGTGGGGCTGGGGGGCATTTGTGGGTCAGAGGGGTCACTGATGGGCCAGGATGCGCCCTTTTGGGCCAGGTGGTCATTTGTGGGCCAGGGTGGTCACTTGTGGGGCAGGGGCAGAGTTGTGGATCAGTGGCCACTTGAGGGGCTGAGGGGGCATTTGTGGGTTGGGGAGACACTTCTGGCTCAGAAGTCCCTTGTGGGGCTGGGGGAACACTTGTGGGACTGCCACCCCACGTGACATGCAGCCCCCCCAGGCCCTCTTGGGGACCTCCTCCTCCTCTGCATGCTGTGATGCCATCACCGGGCCGTAAGGGGAAGCCTTTGGTAAGACATCCCCACCCCCAAATTTCAGGGGTCTGCCCCTGCGCCTCCCCCAGGTCCCCCTAACTCCCCATTTGCTCTCCCTTCCCTCCCCCAGGGCCATCGAGACCCTCTTGGAATGCCCACCTGGGCACCTCCAGCCCATGATGGGGCCAATAAAGCAATAACACCCCAAAATTGCACCAGGGAGGTGGGGAGACCCCCAAAACTCCCCCACCTTTGGGATTGTCCCCAATACCCTCTCCCTCCAAATGTCCCCAGGAGCATTTAGGGGCTTTTGGGGGCTCAAAAGCAGCTGTTGGTGGGGTGCTGGGTGTCTCTAGGGGGTCTGTGAGGGTCTTTAGGGTGTTTGGAGGGACTCAGAGGCTGAGGAAGGTGTTATGAGTAGAAAAGTTGTCCATTTTTTTAAAAAAAGTTTGCAGAGTTAACAGGTTAAACCAATTGCTGCTAAGTTGGAGTTTTATCTATTTGTTGTTAATAATTTCATGTTGTAATTACCTGTTGTTAATAGTTTTTCTTTAATTACCTGCTGTTGATGGTTAGAAATCCCTCTTCATGGAGTATCACCCTACTGCTTCCTGGAAAATGGCACCCAGGACTGTGAGGAGAAAGTGACATCGGGGCAGGTATGCAAATCTGGAAACACCTCACCAAATCTAGCAGGAAAAACCCCTAACAACGAGCCACCATGGAATTAAGAGATCTAAGTGATGTCTAGAGGTGAGGAACTGAATCCAGTGTCTGCTAAGATCCTTTTTACCCTTCACCCTAACCTAAAAAAAATGTCAGCTAGAAAGAGGACCTCAAATGTCAAACTGAAACCCGGGAATCTGCTGGTGTTCTCGTGAGGATGGAAGCCCCAGCTCTGCTAGCATACCGGTGGACACAGCTGCACTCTTCATTCTTCTTCTCCATACCACTCCTGGGCACAGCGGTGGTTCTCTCCACCCAAGCTGATTTTTAATAAAGGCGTTAAAAAGGAGAGAGATCTCCTGCGTTATTTATTTCAGAAGGGATTTGGGGGGGGGGGGGGGGTGTATGGGGAGTGTAGGAAATCAGGAGTGGTTAGGGGCGCACTGGATACCTATAGGGCATCTAGAAGAGGTCTGTGGGATTTTTGGGGGAGACTCTAGGAGTGTTGAGGAAAATCTGTGAAAGGTATTAGGGTTACAGGTAGGGCTTTGGGGGGTCTTTAACGGTCCGGGCGTCTGTGGGATGTTTTGGGGGGCCCAGGACAGCGTTGGGAGGTCTATGGGGACTAGGAAGTCTATAAGGGCGCCTGGGGGTTTGTTGGGCATTTCGGGGCAGGGAACCCCCAACCCGTGGGAGTGGAGCTCACCTGTCTTCTTCACCTTCACATGGCCGACGTGGCGCCGGGGGGTTCTGGTGTCCTTCCGCCCCTGAGGGCGCTATGGGGGAAGGGGGAGGGTCAGAAGCTCCCCCTGAGCCCCCAAAAGTCCCTCGTGCCCCCCGCCTCCCATTGGCCGCTGGTTCCGCGCCAGTTTACTCACTTCCTGGACTACAACTCCCGAAAGACCGCGGGGCCCCGTAGGCCGCCGATAGAGCCGGGACTGCGGTTCCCGTCATGCCCCGCGGCCCGTGAGAGGCCCGTCAGGGTCGGGACTGTCCCCTAAGCACCATCCGAGCTGCTCCCCAAGTGCTTCCCTGAACCGTAAGTGCGCCCCGGGGCCCCTTAAGTACCCCCAGTTTCTCTCTCCTGACCCTCAAGTACTCCTCAGGTTCCCGAAGTCCCACCGACCCCTGCTTGCCCCCAAATGCCGCCTGTGTGTCCCCTCGGACCCCCAAATGCTTTCCAACTGCCTCCCCGCCCCTTAAGCGCCCCTCCAGACCCTTTAATGATCCCCCAGTTGGCCTCCAAGCGCCCCTCGAGTGTCTCCTAGGAATTGGCGTGATGACAACGATGTAGAGTAAGACCCTGACTCTATCGCAGTATCAGCAACACTTCAGCCTTTAATTCAAATTTGAATCAAAACTGTAATTGCCAATGTGGAGGATGGACAGGCCTCCGCACTTTTTCGTGCCACTCCCGTGGTCCCTCTTGGAGCCAGGGAAATTGTGGGAAAAGCATTCCTGCATGTTGCATGCATCAAAATTTCATGGGAATCAGGAACCGAGTCTGTGCAGTGAACTTCCCTGACAGGTGGAGAAAATCCTGTCAGATGAAGAACAGGTTGAGAGGACTCTGGGGACCTGTACTATACAAAACCCCAGAGACCCCCCACCATCCCCTACAGACTCCCCAGTAGATCCCAAACACGCTCAGAATCCCCTCAAAATGCTCCATAGCTCCCCCCCCAAACACCCTATAAACCCTCAGGACCCTCCCAAACCTCCCTCTAAAACCTCCTGAGGCTCTCTAAAATAACCCACAGATCTGCCCAAACCCTTGGCACTCCCCTGCACCCCCAAAAGGGGCTACCCCAGGTGGCCATAACTAGTCATGGACTGCCTGAGCCACTTTTTGGGCTGATATGTATGTAGGTATAAATCTGATAGAGAGATAAAATATAATATAGAAAGGAGCCTCCAGGAGAGCTGGGGAGGGTCTTTGTCAGGGGACAGGATGGAGGGTGAGGGTTTTCACCTGCCAGAGGGCAGGGTTAGATGGGATATTGGGAAGAAATTCCTCCCTGTGAGGGTTTGAGACCCTGGCACCAGTTGTCCAGAGAAGCTGCAGCTGCTCCATCCCTGAAGTGTCCAAGGCCAGGTTGGACAGAGCTTGGAGCAACCTGGGATAGTGGAAGATGTCCCTGCTCATGGCAGAGGGTGGATGGAGATAACCTTTGAAGTCCCTTCCAACCCAAACCAGCCTGGGATTCTAAAAGTGGGGGAGGTTTGGGGTAGGAAACCTTGGCTGACCCCAGGTGCCCTCCCAGGCTGCTCCATCACTCACACTTCAGGAAGAAACAGCAAGAGAAAACCTGTTGAAAAACTCCTGGGAGAGATGGGCTGGGGGCGGTTTGAGTCTCTCAGGAACTGTTCCAGCCCTTTCCAGTCCCTCAGGTGGAGGCACTTGGAGCATGAGTCCTACCCAACAGGCATCCCAATGGGGGAGAAGACAGGTTCAGCCTCTTGATCTAGCCTGTCCTGATCCCTCTGCAGAGCCTTCCTGCCCTCCAGCAGATCCATACTCCCACACAAGTTGGTGTCATTTGTGAACTTAGTTTGAATTCCACTTGATCCCCTCATCCAGATCATCAGTAAAGATGTTGAGCAGGACTGGACTCAGCACTGACTCCTGGGGTCACCCACAAGTAATTGGGTGTTATGGATAGAGTGGGAGCTTCAGACAAGCCCTGTCTTAGGCTAATATTTTTGGGTACAGCTTGAATTAGGTGGCCTGCACCTAAACCACTCTGGCTTACAACTTCTAAGAGTGGTATTATGAAATTAGTTATTTCTTGAATAGACAGGAGATAATAGACAAAAGGTCTTGGACAGAGTTACTACATGGTATAAAACAGAAGAACTACTAGTAGATTACATAAAACAGTGCACAACATTAAGGTACCTATATCAAAGCTAGGAAAGGACTAGTATAGATTAGGAGTCAATGTAATTTACCACCAAACTGGCAAGAGTGTGCACAGAATCTTTTCACTCAACCCTCAAGAGAGGAAACACAAAACAAACATCCCAACTTTGGGGGAAAAGCCCCACTCATTTCCAGGGAATGTGCAGAAACTTCTACTTTGTGAAAGTTTGGTGTAGCTTTAATAGATTGTGAAGTAAAATGTCTGTCAGAAATTCCAGCTTATCTTTCCACAATTTTGCTTCCACAGCAAGATGTTTATTGTCAGCTACAAGTGCTGCTTCCATGGCACCCAAATAACCAGGAGACAAGTGGTCTTTAGTGATTTATTTCACCAATTAGCAAGCTCTTGTGGCAGGGAACATGTCCTGCTACACTAGCCCCAGCTGGATTTAGTTCCATTCTCCACCACTCTCTGGGCTTGGGCATCAGCCAGTTTTTCAGTTGCCCTGTCCAATCCATGAGCAGCCAGCTTCTCCAGTGTCAAAGGCTTTACTGATGTCTCTAAATATACATCCACCACCCTTCCCTCATCTACTGAGTGGGTCATTCTGTCACTGCCTGCAGACCCTTGGCCTGGGTGGGAACAACCTGCGGCACTCAGAGCCATGGCATTCCAGGGCCTCCCATGGCTTTGCCGGCTTTCCCTGGCCCGCAGCCGGCTGCTGAAGGTGAGCCTGGCCACATTGCAGCCGGTGCAGGTGACCCTGGGCATGCTGGAGCTGCTGCCAATGGGCTGCGCTGCCTGAGCCCACACCTGCAGCAGCTGCCGCCTTTCCGCTCCCTGCACAACCTCTGTGAGCTGAAGCTGCAGGCGCAGCAGCCACAGGGGATGCGTGTGGTCCCACAACGCTTCTTCCAGGGCCTCAGTGCCTTGTGCTCGCTCTGCCTGTCACAGAACTCACTCTCAGCCCTCCCTGCTGATGCCTCTGATGCCCTGGCACAGCTGCAGTGTTGCAGCCTGAATAGCTGCTAGGAAAGCCCAGGGTAAAGAAGCAAAAAGGGCCTGTGCATGGTATCCACAGATGTTTAATTCAGCCACATGGTAACATGTTTGGGTCCCAGGCACACACACATGGAGGGTCCAGGTTTCTCTCCCCCCAGGGGCCTGGGGTCACTCTGGTCTCAGGGCAGTACAAAGGTAAGGGCCAATCAGGGAATAGGGAGGGAGTGGCTCAGGGGCGCGGGGTAAGGAGCCAGTGGGGTCTTACCGGCTTTTTGAGGGAAGCTTCTTCTGTTTCCCCAACCCAGGGCATGCCCCCAGGGTCTCCACAACTCCCCGTTTCGATATGATTAAGAAAGCTTCTCTGAAGGATCAACTGAATCAACAAAAAATGACAAAAACAATCAAAAGCACGCATAAGACAATTTTCAAAATGCAACCAATTCTGAGTCCCCAGTGTCCAAATATATTTTCTTACAGGTGGCAGGACAGCTGCTGGGTTTTCTTAGTACAGTTTATCTGGAAACTGAGTCATGAGAAAATTCCTTCAGCAGGGACTGGTTCTCTGCCACCTGTGGCAGTCTTGTTGGCTGTGACTGGCTCTGTACAAGGTAGTGTGCGTGGTGGCGTGCCTGTTGGAAACTCCAAAATAGAAATTATTAACTTTTAAGAAAAAGATGGTTACTTTAAGGAAACATTTTTTTCTTTCCCTCCCAATCTCGATCCGTCTGGTATTACGAAGGAACTCTGGGGAAAGGGATTAGTGGGATTAGTGGAGGGAGGCCGTGGAAGGGGGGAAAAGGAGGTAGGAATTTGTGGAAACATAAAAAAGGGGTAGTAGGACAATGGAAAGGAAAAGTGGAAAGTGGGAGAGGGGCAGGGAGGCCACAGGAATTGGGGAAGGGTATTAGAAGAAGTGAGACTTATCTGATTGGAAGGTTCAGTCATTATGCTTTACCATGGGAAGGAAAGCACATAGCCCCAGTGGTTTAGGTGCAAGTTACAGGCTGCCCTAGTGGGGTAAAGATCAGCAAAAGCTTTCTGATCTGGCAGCTTTTGTATGAGAGTCATCTTTGGGCATATATAATATCAGAGGTGGTATCCACGTTTGAATGATGGGCTTCTGGATGAGAATGAGAGTCCTCTTCTGTAGGAAAGAAAGCATGTAGCCCCAGTGTTTGCAGTGCTGATGAGAGGCTGCACAGGGGAGGTAAAGGCCAGCCAAGACCTCTCTACCTCTCTATCATGGCATCTCATTGGTGGGAGCAATCCTTGGACATAACATTGGAAGTGTTATCTAATTTGGGTAATGGGTAAAATCCCTGGTCATATTCAATTAAGTGCACTTACAACTGAAAAGCATGTGTGATATAGAATGTATGTACTAAGTTACCATACTTACTAGCTTAAATAAAAGAAGTGACTCTACCCTGTGGGTTGAACTTGTTAATATGTGAACCAAATTTGCTTCCTGCTGGCAGTGATTGCTCCTGCAATAAGGATAAGCTGTCCTTTGATGGTTAACTTGATCCTCAGTGGGGGTGTGCTGGAATCATTACTGATATCATTCCTGGATAGAAAAAACAGTATGAGTCTCAGCAGCATTAGCCTGAACAGGTTACCCCTTAGTGGCTCAAGTTGTTTAATCACTTGGACTAATGACAAAATTCCTTTTTCCCATGCAGAATCTCTCTGTTCCATCTCTTTAAATGTGGTTGAGTTGAATAGTGAATATTTCTTTGGTCTTTCGTGGTATTAGGCCTTGACATTCTTCAGGAGGAATCTCAACTTCTACTTTATGAAGTGCTTGTCCACTGCTGTTGCTGCTTCCCGTGTTTTCAGGGGGAGTCTCCTGCAATTTGAGTTGTCCTCCATGGGTAGTGTGCTCTCCTAATTTGAGCTATCAGTTCCGCAAAGTTTAGTACAGCAGTGAATGTAGATGTGATACTGGTGTTCAACTGCCTGTAATAAATCATAAGCCACAACTGTCTGTTCAGCTCTTTCATGAGCCGGACCGGCTCAGTTGGTCTGAGCATGGTGCTCATAACACCACAGTTGTTGGTTCAATCTGTGTATGGCCCATTCACTTAACAGCTGGTCTTGACGATCTTTGCGGGTCCCTTTCAACTCAGAATATTTTGTGATCTGTGACATGATGGCAATGCCAACAGCAAACATTGGCTAAACACTAGCAAGTTCTATGTGGCTGGAGTGTGTTAAAATGATCACTGGCCACTGTCTCTGACAGGAGAGATAGGAGTGTGACTGAGTGATAGTACCTTTTTTCTTTTAATCTGTCACCACCCCATCAATGCCCAAGCACACGAGTGCTTATATTGTGGCTGTTAGGTTTGCAGTAATTGGGTATTTCAACTCTTAGTGGGGCCACATTGGCCAGAACTTCAGAAATTCCACTTCTCCCTGCAGCAAAAATCCAGCACGGGGACACACTAGCAGTCCTTGGATCGCGGAGTGCAGATGCCATGTGGAGTCAGCACAGTCTCTGGACTCCTTTTAGGGTTTGGGCTAATGTTCAAACATTAACATTGACTCACTGCCATCAGGCAGACAACAGATTTAAACGTTCAGAACATCAAAACCCTAAATATTGTCATTGTGATCTTTGATTGCAAAGCAAGTAGCCAATATCCACTTCTCATCCAGGACCCATAAATTAACCGTAGCAACTTGACAGATAACATTTTCTCCATTTACTAAAGTGATTTTAACTCTTAGCATCTAGGTCATACACCCAGCTTCTTGGCATCCTGCTTCATTAGTACTGAATGCTGTGCTCCTGTATCTACTAGAAATGTAATTAATCATTGATGAGAACCGACTGGAATCTGGATGTATGGGTCATTAGTATGTATTGATAGGGTTCCACTTGTTGCATTTCAGTCTCATTTGGCTTGTGCCTGGAATGCTTTTGCAAATCAGCCACCTGAATGAACTCTTGCACAATACAGGGTGCATTGGTAGCTTGCTTAAGCATCACCTTTGCTGTTTCTTTCAGTTTTCATCTTTTCTCCTTTTCTTCCTGGAACTGTTTCTGCAATTGTTCATTTCTCAGTAACAGGGATAAATAAGGTTTCCTCTCTCAGGTCTTGTTTCTTTCTTCTATAATTTTCCCTATTCAAATTTTAAAATAATTGTCTTTCCTTACACTCTGCTGAAGCAAGTAGGGTCCTAAGATGGTCTTTCTCAGTCATAAGTTTATCCATTTGGATTCTCAGCTTTTCTCCTGTCTCCATCTCAGAAGCCAGTGGTGACTTTGATACCTCATATTCTGTGTAAGTCTTACTTTTGGTGAGCTTCCTTAAATGTTTGCAGCCGCCAGCCCCCAGCTCACTGAGGATGGCAAAAGTTGTTTCTAAGACTCCAATTAACAACATTAGCCTTCTGAGGCCATAGTAATGATAGGTTTCCCAGGAGTTCCAACTCCCACATCAACATCTTTATCCTGCTTGTGGCAAAAGAGTGCAACTTTCCTTTTCCCCAGGTACTACATTCTCCAGAACAGCAGTGGATAATTTATCACTTCCCGAGAAATTCCTTTCTGCAAGCCTTTCACTCAAACTGCATTCCATCATGCACTGGGACCCTGCTGCTCCCTTTTGGGCAGTCTGCTTCCTTGGTGCAATTCCAATCTCCTGATTGTTGTTTTGTTTACTAATTGTTAAGTGAAACCCATCCTTCTGCCATAGCTAATTAGCCCTGAAAATCTCTTTCCCCATGATAAGGGTCTTTTCCCTTGTCTTCCTCTCTGTGGGGTTAACACTTGCTTCAAGTGATCCTGAAATTCTGCCAGTGTTTTATCACGTCCAGCAAAACTCTAACCACAGCAGCCACATACTTGGTTAACAGTGATGTAGGTGAGGGCTGTCCTGGAACATCTGTCATTCATCAGTTGCAAAAACACTGCCTTCTGTACACTCTCTGTCCCATGATCTATGGTTGGGGTCTCGATCCTAAGCAAATCACTCCTCTCTAATGGATGCAACCTCCTGCTCAATAGGCGCCACTCTGAGTTAAAGACCACAGTTTTCTCTGGTCACTCACTGTTAAAAATACTTCTGGCCTCCAGAAGCCTCGGGCCTCCACCTCAGACAAATTATTTAATCACCCTCTGCCAGAGGCACTCTCCAAACATATCCAGTTTCCAATTACTATGTAAGTCTGCTATGCTTTTCCTGGAACTTTGCTATCTTGGCTGCTGTTTTAGTAACAGTGTGCAGACCCTGACTATCATAGAAGGTTTCATCTTTAATTTGGGGTTGTAATGTGATTTCCTCATTATCAGATGTACTGCTGCTTATAGGGTCGTTAGAGACATCAAAGCAATTTTCTGTCCTGTCCACAATTTGCATTATTAACTTTCTTTGAAAGTTCAGTAACAAAAATATTCCCCACCAAACTCAGCACCAGACTGTCTGGGGAAAAAAGAGGGTTGAGGAGACCCCAAAACTGGAGGTATCCCAAACCAGGTGGGTGGGGCCTAGGCTGGGATTTTAGGGGAGATATTTGGGGTCCCTGAGGTTTGGGGGGCTCAGAGGGTACCCCAAGGATGGCAGCGATGGGCAGGTTTAAGGGGATTTGGGGTCCAGGGTAGGTTTTGGGTTCTGAGGCTCGGGAGGGGTCTCCAAGGCATGAGAAAGGGGGGGGTGGGGTCCCAGGGCAGGGTTGGGGTTGGGCGGGTCCGTTCTGGGGTCCCTCCCGTGCCCTCAGGTGCGGGCACAGGTGCTGCCGGTGCAGCGCCCCCGCAGGTCCCGCCCCTCCCCGCTCAGCAGCGCCCCGAGCGGCAGCAGCGGGAACAGCAGTCGGGGACCGCCCAGAACCCCCGTAGCCCCGCCCCCCGAGTGTGGCCCTCCCAAGCCCCGCCCCATAGCGGGGACCCCGTTGAAGCCCCACCCCCAGAGCTCCGCCCATGGACGGGAGACCTCCAGAGCCGCACGCACACGGGGGCACTAAGCCCCGCCCCCCGCAGGCAACCCTGCCCACGTTCAAGCCACCTCTAAGCACCGCCCCCAAAGCCCTGACCTCCGCTCAAAAAGCGAATCCCTTAAGCGCCACCCCCTAGACGACCCCCCACCACCACTATACATGGAACCCCTTAGGCCCCAAGACCTTCCTGGCCCCCATCCCTGGTGGCCTCACCTAAAATACTCGGAGCCCCTCTCCCTGTGGGTTCTCCTCCCCTCCAGAGTTCCTCCCTGCGGTGCCTCAACTCCAAATCCCCTCCAAGCTCCCCAGCATCAACACCTAGAGGTCACAAATATTTATTGGGGTACAGCAGAACTGGGAGGGTCTCCACTAGGGTGGAGGTCCTGGGTAGGTTTCCCTGGGACTGGCATGCTGGTGATGGGGGTTCCAGGGGGACCATGGGTAGGGGTCCACAATAATCTGAGAGGTGCTGGACTAAGGAAGGGGACCTCCACCCCGGGATGCGTCCCTGAAGGGGTTGTTGGGGATCCTGAGGTGGGAGAGTCTAAGGGGTGGGTCCAGGTGGGGGAGCTTGGGGGACCTCATGGAGGGGGGCGGGGGGGGGGGTGTCTCAGCATGATGGTCCCATAGGAGGTCCCAGGAAGATTATGGGTGTGAGATTATCAGGAGAGACCCCTCAGGGGGTCCTCATTCAGATGCCCCCCACCTCGGGTCCCCGCAGGCGACGGGCCAGCTGCAGATCCTTGGGGAACAGGGTGACTCGGCGGGCGTGCAGCGAGCACAGGTATGCGTCTTCCAACAGCCTCACCATGAAGGCCTCTGCTGCCTGTGTACCAAAACCTGAGGGAGGGTCCCCAAAGCTCCCCAGCATGCCCCAACCCCCCCACCTTCCCCTGGGGTCAGAGACCCCCCCCAAACACACACCCGGGGGGCAGGGTCCCTCCAAACCCACACATGGGTGACCAAAGCACCTTGTGCCTGTAAATGTGTTAGGGGGGGGATCAACACCCAGTGACCCATCCTCAATCCCCGACAGAGCCCGGGAGTAAGGGACCCCCCCCACCCAGCACCCAGAGACCCTCTCAACACCCATGGAACCCTGTCCCAGAACCCATAGACCCTCCCCCCAGCCAATGGAGACCCTCCTAGGCTCCCCCTCAGCTCCCATCACATACACCCAACAAACTCTCAGCCTCATCCAAGCATCCAAAGAGATCTTCCTGAACCTCCCCAGCCCCCAGAGACAACGCCAGCACCCACAGACCCCCCCCCCCTGCAGCACCTACAGACCCCCAACTCCCATGGAAACCTTCTCAGTACCCATGAGATCCCCCTCAGCCCCTTCCCCACCCCCCAAATCCCTGGATACCCCTGCAGGACCCATAGGACCCCTCCAGCCCCTCTGTGACCTCCCTCCACCACGCCTGGGCCCCCCCAGCCCCACCTCCTGCAGCGCCAGCAGGGCCATGCTCTGCCAGCGGTAATCGACCCCGCGGGTGAAGAGCAGGCAGATCTCCCGCACCTGCAGCAGGGAGGGCACAGGGAGGGGGGCACATGGGGGCAGTGGGGTCACAGGGAGCACGGGGACATTGGGACAACATGGGGGGGATACCGGGGCATTGGGGACATCCCGGGCTGGGGCCACCACCATGGCAACACCCTGGAGACACTGCCCTGGGGACATCCCAGGGACCTGGGGACACCCTTGTTGTCATCCTGGAGACACTTTGGGGACACCCCAGGGAGAGGAACACTGGGGACAGGAACACCTGGGGACACACTGGGGAGTGGGGATGTGGGGACATCATGATGGGGACACCCTGGGATCTCCCAGGTGGGAGGCAGGGGGGAAGCACCATTCTGGGAACATCTTGGGAACACCCTCAGCCATGGGAACATGGGGACACCCCAGTGGGACGGGGGGCAGTGCCAGCATAGCAGGAGGGGCACAGGGAACTCTCAATCCATGCAGCCTCTGAAGGTGGCAGGCCACAAGGATGTCTGGAACCACAGAATGACATTGGGGGATATTCGGGGAGGACAGGCCCAGCATGTCACGAGGATGGGGAGGACAAGGACACGGGGAGGGCTGGAACAGGGTTGGGGGGGGGGGGGGGGGGAAGGGATGGTCTTGAAAAGTCCCAGGGGGTGATCTGGGGTTCTGAGGGGTAACTTGGTGGGTCTGTAGGGGGTTGGAAAATTGCAGTGGGTTTTTGGGATGGGGTCCATGGGGAGGTTGGAGGGTTCCAGGTTGGAATTCAGGGGTCTCAGGGTGGATTTGGGGTTGGATTTGAAGGGGTCCTAGGGATTGTTGAAGAGTTGCAGTGGGTATTTGGGAGAATGCAATGGGGAGCTGAAGGGTCCCAGGGTGGATTTGAAGGCTCTGGGGGAAGTTGCAGGGTCCGAGAGGGTTGATCTGGGGTGTCCTGGGACGGATTTGAGGGTCCCAGGAGAGGGAATCCAGAGTGGTTTGGAAGATCCCAGACAATGCTGGAGGTTCTGGGGTGAAACTGGGGGGGTCCTGGAGGGGTTTGGGGGTCCCACAGTAGATTTTGTGGGTATCTGAGATGATCTGTGTGGTCCCAGGGGAGTTTGGGAGTCCATGGGGGGTGCTGGGGAGGTTCTGGGGGGCGAAATCAGGGTGTCTGGGGATTTTAGGGATGTGGGGGGTTCTCACCAGGCGGGCAAAGGGGCCGGGGCGCAGCAGCAGGCGGGTGCTGCTCTGGTACTTGCGGATCTCCTGCAATGCCCGCTGACCTGGGCGGCGCCCTGTGGGGGCATCAGATAGGGGTCTGTGAGGGCTTTAGGGGATCTATTTAGCCTGGGGGGCACAGATGGGGAGCTCTGAAGGAACAGGGGGGGTACAGATCTATAGGGCCTGTCAGAACACAGGGGGCTATAGGGGATCTATGGGGGCTATAGGGGTCGGGGGACACGGGGAAGCTGTGGGGGTTAAAAGGGATCTGTAAGGTCTGGGGGGACATTGTGGGTGTAAAGGATCTATAGAGAGCTAAAGTGATGGCTGATATAGGGGAGTTATAGGAGACAGGGAGTATGGGGGTAGAGGGGCTATAGAGTGTGGGGTGACTGTAGGTGATGGAAGCATGTAGGCGTCTATAGGGTACAGGCTAGGGGCGGAGGACAATAGAGGGAGTCCATAGGAGTGCTCTAGAGGGGGGTCTGAAAGGGGGGCTCGATATAGGAGGTCTATAAGGGGAGTCCCCCGCCCCTCACTCACTGCGTGCCCGCGGCCGGGGCGGTGGGGGGGTTGGGGAACGCCCGCGCCGTCGGGGCGTGGGTTTGGGGCGGGGCATGTTGCGGCCGAGTCCACCGCAGGGTCAGGGCGAGGTCAGAAGGGGACCCGGCGCCTGGGGAAGGGAGAGTCAGGGTGCGCTCAGGCGTGCGGGGCCCCCACGCCGCTCCCGGGATCCGCCGCGCTGCGCCGTTCAAATCTCCCGCCGCGCCGCTCGTGACGTCACTTCCCTCCGCGCGCCAATCGGGGTGCGCGACCGCCCGGGGTCGCGCCGGACTCCGCGACTCGATGGTCCCGCGCCCGCCGAGGGCTCATTAGCATAACTCTGCATGGCCCCACCCCCAGGTACCCCGCGCCTTGGTGCTCCCGGGGTAGTCTCAGTTATCGTCCCCGTGCGGTGCCAGTATGGGCTCTGTCATCGTCCTGGTGTGATCCCAGTCATTCCCATGTGGTTCCCGTTGCTCTCGGTCATCTGCATGGTTCCATTAACTCCCAGAATGATCCCAGTATGATTCCAGTCCCTTGCAGTATGATTTTAGTGCTTTCCAGTCACTCCCAGTGTGAGTCCAGTATGATCACGACTCTCAGTATGATCCCTGTCACACCCCCAACGATCCCAATCAATTCCTGTCACTACTAGAATGATCCCACTATGATCCCAGTCACTCCCAGTATGATACCAGTTGCCCCCAGTGTGGTTCCAGACACTCCCAGTATGAACCCAGCATGGTTCCAGTTGTCCCCTCCTGTATGATCCTAGTTGCCCCAGGTATGGTCCCAGTACCCCCAACATAGTTCCAGCATCTTCCCTTTGCTCCCAGTGTGTCTTCAGTTGGCTCCCAACATGGTCCCAGTAGCTCCCCGTGCCTCCCAGTACCCCGTGGGGGTCAGTCAAGGATTACAACTGTCCATGAAATCCATTGGGAGAAGCAGACTGGGGGGTTATGAACCCATGGTGGCCCAGGTGGGCTTTGGGGTCTCTTGAGGGCATTGCCTCGCACACCTCCCAGTTAACCCCCAGTTTTCCCAGTGGGCCCCCACACTCCTTATTTGACCCCATCAAGCCTCCCAGTTGCCCCTAGTTGTCCACCCAGGCCAGATGTTGGATAGGACTGGCCCCAACACTGAGCCCTGGGGAACCCAGCAGTGCCCAGCCCCAGCTGGCTGTGGCTCCATTCCCACTTCTTCTTGGCCTGGCCACCAGCCAGGTGTTCCCAGCGAGAGGCACCTGTCCCAGCCGTGAGCTGCAGGTGCTCCAGGAGAGGCAGGGAGATGGAGGCAGTGCCAAAGGCTTTGCTGAGCTGCAGGCAGACACACCCAACCATGTCCAACACCCACTGGGGTCACCTGGGCACAGCAGGAGATCAGGTGAGTCAGGCAGTCCCTGCCTTTCCCAAGCCCTGGCTGTTCCCAATGCCCTGGTTTTCCTGTCTGTGCCACGGGTGCTGAAGTCCCAGTCGGCGCCATGTTGCCAATGGGACACTTGTGCTGGCCATCAGTACCTGCTGTTCTTCAACTACCCCAGCAGTCCCACAGCAGAAGGGTCCTATAAAGACCAAGCAAGGGATTCAGCTGTCCTAATTTCTTCTGTTTCCACAGCAGCTCTCCCAAAGCCCAGTGGTGTCCTTTTGGGTCCTTGAAATACCTCTCCTGAGGTGATCTGTGCCAAGGATACACAGAGCCCCTAGGCCAGCGACAATGGCGTTTTTCTGCCACTCATGCCCAGTCAGGAGCACTTTAGCTTCCAGTAAAGCCCCTGTTGGGATCCCCCATCATCCCAGAAACAGAGGTGGATTCTGCCCCTGCATGATGGCATCAGGGTACATTGTGCACCTGTGTCAACTAAAGCCTTGTGCTCCTGTGGCTCTGCTGTGCCAGGCCATGGACCCACACAGTCCAACTGACCCCACTGTCCTTTTTCCACACCCAGCTGGAGGCAGGGCCCCTCTAGCTCTGATCATGGTACTTGTTGCTTGCTCCTTGTAAATATGACCTGGAGATCCCTTCCAGAGAGTCAGAAGTAACATCAGCCCTTCAATTCCACCTGAAGACTTGCCCAGTGGAAACTGAGGGGCATTTTTCCTTGAAGAGTTTTCTGTGGTGGTTAATTTTTCTTCTCAACTCACATACCTGTGCTGCCAAGGCAGAGGTGGGTTTTCCATCCCACTTCCATATGTCTTCACCAAGGCCAGTCAAGTAAAACCACAGGTTACCTTGTGGTGTGCCCCTCTCTCTTGAGCAGGAGGCACTTGCCCCTTATAGAGTCCAGTCTGTGCTAGTGGAGCATAGGGCACTTCTTTCAGTTGCTGGAGGTCTTTTCCACAGACAAGATGCAAGCCCATATGGTGAAAAAGATACTTTCTTCATATTGTGAGCATTTGGTAACCAAATTATCGACTCTTTGTTCTCCTTTCCATGACATCACTGCCAATGAGTTGGTATGGTGATGGCACCTCAGTAGGAACTTCCATCACATGGTTTGTGTACACTGAACCTCATCTGGATCTACAGGGGACTGTAGGTCTGGACACAATCCTGTGCCATGTGCCCCGGATGATCCTGCCTGAGCAGGAAGGTTGAACCAGATGATCCACTGGCCCCTTCCAACCAAACTGATTTTGTGATTCTGTGAAAGCAGGAGCAGCTTGCAAGTGATTATGGCATACAGACAATTGGGGAAAAGAAAGTTCTGCTAGTTACAGGGAGAAATGATAGTACAGGGAGCAGGACAAAGGGATATGGAGAGGAGATATGGCACAGGGATGAATGATGGCACAGTGTTACCGTATTTTAGCTGGTTTGCGATAGACAAACCAACCAGCCCCTGGTTTGACGGACAGGGGCCTTGCCCAGTCACATCTCTCCCAAGGCTGCAGGCGTTTCCTTGGCCAGGACCTGAAGGGGCGTATAGAGTTCTGACCTATGAAAGTATCCAGATGGGATTTTTCAAATGCCCTATATAAGCAAGGGCTTGGGAAATAAAAGCTCTCTGTTGCCACATGAACATGGGGGTTGTTGCAGTTTCAATTTATTTTATTGATTCCTTGTTAAGTGGTTTGTTCTGTTGTACCCCCATTTTCTCCCCAAGTTGGTTTACCCCTGGGTTTTATCCTCCCTCAAAGCTGTCCCTCATGCCATTCCCCACCCCTTGTTCTAGCTCTTTCCCTGCCTGTCAAGGCAACCCAGCCCTTGATTCCCGAACCTCCCCTGCCACTTAAACCTCAGGCCAATCCCTGTCCTGCAACACCCCTTTGGAATTCCCCTACTCCTCGAAGCCCCATTGGCCCAGGTGACCCATCCTCTCCACCCTCCTACCCCAGTTGGCCCGGGACACTCCATGTAATCCCCTCACTGGTGCCCTGAGGATTCCCTATTGGTTAGCTGTTTGTATCCACCCCCTGACTTGTATCTGTACAAAATCCCTTGCACAATAGAGCTAGGGGCTCTTTGTCCTGATCCCTTCATGTGGGTTAAACTGTTCCATGTGGAACCTCAAGATGGAGCACCTCCTCCTTTCTCTTCTGCCTGCTCCCTGTCGTGGCTTGTGTCTGGTACCATAGAGCAAGTGGCTATAAAGGTTCTGCCTCCGGTAAATCCCCATACCGAGGCAGTTCCCCTCTCCTGGCGTGGCACCGGAGCTCTAAGAGTCAGCCCGAGTTCTGGCAGCCACTTCAGGGATGAGTGGTCTTTGTCTCTTGCCAACTTCCCCACCCCCCCTGCCTGACACTCACAGCACGGGAGCAGGACAGAGCAACAGGAGATAAGCCAGGAGGAAGGCAGGGAGAAGGTTCCCCACTGGACTCCATAAAATTACATCATAGAACCGATCTAATTGCGTTCCATTGCGGGGTGCAGAGGTTCAGGGACAACATACCATGACCAACATGATCCAGTGAAGCCAAATTTATTATCCCTAAAAAGACTGTATTTATAATAAATCTCTACTGTCCACGCGTCTCTAGCTAATACATGATTGGTTAATCCTAGCTGTTCACGTATCTAAAATAGAATGCTGATTGGATCATCTAATTTTTCATGTGTCTTGCTGTGGTCATCTGGCCCACCCATGACTCACTTTTTTCTTACTTTCCCAAGCTCACTGACAAACTTGCTGAGTCCTGATGATTCTTCTTCTTGTATCTTTTTCAAGGATATACTGACCCCATTTCTGAATATGTCCATTATTCATTGCTTGTGTATGTGACCATTGTCCATTAGTACAAGCAGACTGGATTGTGCATTGGCTGAATATGGCCATTGTCTAGCAAGAGCTCCTCAATCTGCAAAAAGCTCTCAACAGTTCCCTGGCTTTGTTTTTGCACAAGCCAGACTGATTTAAAAGCACGGTCAATTATTTTGTGCACACAGCATAGTAAGCAAGGCAATATAAGCAGAATTGAAAAAAGAATACAAAGTATCATAATGCCAAAGTGTACTAAGTCCTTGAGCCAGCCTGTTATTCCCCAGGATTTTAGCCACTTATCAAAAGAATTCTCAACAACTGTGAGCTTTTTCATATTCTCCTTAAGCAATGACAGTTTCTTGTGAATAGATTCAGAGTGGTCAGAGAGATCCATGCAACACATCCCTTCAAAATCTTCACACCCATGTCCTTGTGCTAGCAACAAAAAATCTATAGCAGCCCTATCCTGTAACACAGCGTGGTGTATGCTACCTACATCAGTGGTGAGCTCATTCAGTATTTCAGATATAATGTTAATTTGTTTTCCTGTCCAACAAGCCAATTGTTTTAATTGTGTAAGGGCCTGTGATGAAGCTACTCCTGGTGTAAAAAGTGATGCCAGTATAACCGAAGGCCTATTCCACAATTCTACATTATCCTTACAGTCTGAGCCTAATAGATGCACACTGTGTTTTGGACGGTGGAATTTGTGCCTGATATCAAGCATCTGTTGAATGCTAGGGGCAAACAGTGTCAATTTCCCAAAATAGCACAGTCCTCCTAATGCTTTCTGAGGAATTGCAGGCCAGGCTCTATCTCCATAAATGAGAAAAACTCCAGGAGGTAACATGCTTGCTGATTTTTGTTTTAAGGATACAGACCATGTCCAATTGGCACAGTATGCCGTGATATTGTAATACCACGAAGAAACAGGAGATATCCAAGCACTATCATCTCCGGTTTTTCCTGACCTCTCCCTAATCAGCTCTTTACCTTTGTAGTACTCAAAGAACAAACAATAATTTCCTGGCACTGATCCCAAAATATCCAGTTCCTGTGGTTCCTGACTTGTAGTATTTAAACCTTGAGTGATTGTAAATGCCTGAGCTCCTAAAGGATTTCTAGGGATTTTTTGTTTTTCACACCAATTTTCTGTGATCATCCCATTTTGATTAGTAGTACACCAATTTGACCAGGCCTTACTTAAGTTGCCATAAATTTGAACTCTGGTCCAATTTCTGAATTCTTCCATTGAGTCTAAGGGAATTCCAATTAAACAGGTGCAAAATGGATCCGAAGGTGTAGCTGGTGATAAGCAGAAAGATTCTTGCCCTGTTCTGTTAGCCCATGTAACCCACATGTTAGCTCGCTGCTCTATATTGTATACTCCCTGCCTTTCCTTAATCACTACACTGAGCACCATTGTCAATATTTGCCAGATTGCTGCCATTGTTGCTGTTGTCTTCAATCATGCCTGTGCTTTGCCCAAATTGCTTTAGCCTGGTTCCACTCAAAATCTCTAAAGTGATGTATTTGTGGTATTGCTATTCCTACTCCACATTCAGTAGCTAATATCTTGCTCTCTAGTACAATTTGGTTTACTATAGCAATTAAAGCAAGGTTAAACTGCACCCACAGTAACAATCTTTGCTTGTATACTTCTATCAAAGATGCATCATGGAGAAAACTCTGATATCCTCCTGAGTTACGCCCTAAAAATTTAGCTAATGCTAATGCTAATGCTACTCTCAGGGTAATAGTGTTAAGTATGTGAAACCAGTTATTGCATATCAGGTTAATGGGCCTAAATTTTTGCTTTTTCCCTCAAACCACTGCTAAATTATGTTCTTGACGAACTTGTCACCGGGTTTTTAAGTTACACTTTATACAATGAACCTTAAGCCACGGCTTACATACACAACCATGCAGATAACAAGCATTTTCTATCTGATTTACAACCTGTGATGAAAGTGAAGGTAAAAGAAGTCTGTGTATATCTAACCCGTGTGTATTAAGCCTATGTGGAGTTGCTAGTACTCCCTCAGCATACTCCAGCAAACTTGGTAGATATTCAGACTGTTGTTCAGGTGTCAGGGGTTGAAGAATCAGATTCAGGGCTCTCTGGAATTGGTGCTTTTGCCGATTCTCCGCCTCTGGACACAGCATAGGTTGATGACGATGGTTTCAGATAGGGCTTCACCCACTTTGCTGGAATCCAATGAATGCCTTTATCTGTAAGTAAGCACATATAACCTCCTCCTATTAATTTTACTGTAGCTGATCCTTCCCACACCCCTGTTTCTGGACTTTTGAACATGACCTGAATACCGTCAGGCAGTTCCTCACTTGGATTACGTGTGAGGGCATGATGCACAAGAATAGGTGGATCTTCCCTATCTCCTGTTGTTCTAAGGTAATTAAGCACAAAAATGGCTTTAGCTGTTTTTTCCTCAGGGGATAACCCTGTAGTTCCCCCTTTTTGTTTTTGCAGCATGCCCTTGAACATCTGATGGGCATGCTCAATAATTGCCTGACCAGTAGGATTGTGAGGAATACCAGTGTCATGTCAAATACCCCATAAATTACAGAAAAGTTTGAATCTTAAGGAACAGTAAGCAGGACCATTGTCAGTCTTAATTACTAAGGGGATACTTAATATGGCAAAGCAATTGTACAAATGTTTCTCAACATGATGAGCTGTCTCACCTGTTAAGGGAGTAGCCCATATAACATAAGAATAGGTATCAATGCAAACATGTACAAACTTTTTCTGACCAAGTTCTGCTACATGAGTTACATCCATTTGCCATAATTGCAAGGGTTGAGTACCCCTAGGGTTAACACCAGTGCCTAAACCAATGCCATCTCGTTGACAATCAGGACAGGATCGCACAATACCCGAAGCATCAGTAAGGGGAATACCAAATTGTTTAACTAACATTTTTGCAGATTGATGAAGAAATGCGTACGTTTTAGCTTGCTGAAATTTATCAGAGGTTGGCACTGGCCAGACAGTGGCTACAAACCGATCAGCTCGAGTGTTACCTTCAGACAGACCAGGGAGAGCTTGATGACTATGAACATGAGTAATAAAGTATTCCTGCCCTCGTTGATTCAGGTTTTTAAGCAATCAGCTTAAAAGGGAATACAAATGCTCATTACTCACCTCCTTAAGTACTGCTCTTTCTAGGCATTGGACACAGCCAACTACATAAAGCGAATCAGAAACAACGTTAATGGCCTCATTATTCTAATTTTCAAAAGCCCAAATCACAGCTTTCAATTCTAATGTCTGCAACGTATCTTTTACCTCTCCAAAAATGACATGCTTTTTCCACACTTTGCCTTGCTGCCAAGTGCAGGCAGCCTTTTTTGACCTTTTACCTGCATCTGTAAATACTGTCTGCCCAGACACCGGACAGTGAGATCTCCAGGGTCTGTCCTCCAGATGCTGATGCTACAATAAAGATAACACCCGGTGCCATGGATAAGTATTGTGAACTTTACCATCATATGCAGCCAAAGCTATCTGTAAAGAAACAGAATGCCTACTTCCCCATTCAAGATACCAGTTAGCCAATGGTACTAAAATTGCATACGGTTCATGTCCCCAGATTTCCAACATTCTCCCTCTGCTCTTCATAATCAAATGAGCAAAAAGTTCCAGTCGAGTAGTAATAGTTCTAGATTGTTTTACAGGTAAAAATACCCATTCCAAAATAACTAAAGGATTAGCCTGAGTTTTAACCCTTGACAAATCAAGGTGAAAGGATGCTTAGCATAATTGTCATCCTCCTTGCTTTGATTGATGATCATCAGTTGAACTGGAACATCCTCGATCAGACAATGTGCATGTGATGTAGCAGCCTTTGTGGTAATGTGATCCAAGGCCTACTGTTGTTTTTTATCCAGTGTCTGGTGTTCATCTGCCTGAGACAAAGTACCTAGTAACTGTATTAATGGTTCAAGTTCTTCATTAGTTATCCCACAAATAGTTCTAATCCATTGAATATCCCCCACTAACTTCTGGACATCATGTACAGTTTTAATTTCAGTGGTAATGGTGAGTTTCTGTGGCTTCACTACTGACTGATCAATCTGCCACCCAAGATATTTCCAAGGAGCAATTTTTAAACCTTGGTTTAAACCAGTTGCAGTTGCTTTCCTCTAGCAAAACTGTCATGGTTTTTAGAACAGTTACAGAGTCTAATTGTTTTCCAGCCACTAATATATCATCCATGCAGTGATGGATGATATACTCAGGGAATTGCTGCTGAGCAGGTTCTAATGCCCAAGCGACATAAATTTGGCACATCATAGGGGAATTTCACATGCCTTGGGGCAAACAAATCCATCCATACCTTTTGTAGGGTTCTGCCTTATTGATAGATGGAACAGAAAATGCAAAATGACTTGTGTCATGTGGATCAAGGGAATGGTGAAAAACAATCTTTGAGATCAATGATCAATAGATTCCATGACTCAGGTATCATAGTAGGAGATGGAAGACCAGGTTGCAAGGCACCCATAATTAGCATTACTGCATTAACAGCACGTAAGTAATGTAGCAACCTCCATTTCCCACTCTTTTTCAGGATGGCAAAAATTGGAGTGTTCCAAGGGCTAGTGGATGGCTTTATGTGCCCTTCCTCAAGCTGTTCTTGCACTAATTGTTGGATTATGGGCAGCTTTTCCTTTGACAGCGGCCACTGATCAATCCACTCAGGTGTATCAGTGGTCCAGCTAATTTTGAGGATCTGCTGCCTTCCAGTGGCTGCTGCTAAAAAGGCTGTGTAACAATGGTAGCTTTTAGTTGACTTAACAGATCCCTACCAAGCAAACCTAGTAAAGTACCAGGAGTTTGCATGACATAAGGCCTTGTAGATACATTCACTCCATCTGAGAAAGTAAAAGTAATTACTTCCCTGCTCATCTGAGTTGCCTGAGTCCCTCCAATACCTGCAATACCTAAAGTAGGATCGGCCAATGCCCAATGTTTTGGCCATATTGTGTTTGAAATGATGGTTACATCTGCTCCAGTGTCAATTATGAGTTTCTTAGTAATAGAATCACCATTAAGATGTGTCAGGGTTACCTGTTTGTCTGGTTTACCTCTTGTGATGTCCATGGCCCAATATACTTCTGGTTTACCTGTGGAACCAAAGCTTCCTGTTCCCTGTTCCTTGTAGCCTGTACAGGGGACGCAAGACTTAAAAGGAACAAGCTGAGCAATTCGTGAACCTTTGGGAATAGATACAGGAGGGAAAAATGTTCTAACCATAATTTTAACAACCCCTTGATAGTCTGCATCAATAACCCCAGGAATTACATCCAATCCCTTTTTACTGGCCGATGATCTCCCTAACAGAAAAGCACTAAGCTCATCCCCCAAGGGTCCTTTTACATTGGTATCTAGCAGGTGCACAGCAGAGTTCATGATGGTCATGTCTACTGCGGTTTCCACATCCACTCCAGCACTTCCAGAAGTTGACGATCTGAGTGAGTAAAGTCCTCCTCCTCCTCCATGGGAGGCTGAGCTATCCAGGCAGCTCTCCGTACTTGTTTCTTTACCTGCGGAGATAACGCGCTCCTAAGTTAGTTTCCCTGGAACCGACATTCTTTAGTATTGTGGTTATCTTTTTTGCAGATAGAACAAAATTTTTTCACAGTTGTAGAGCGACACTGACTCCTAACATGTTTGATTTTACCACATTCAAAGCATTTAATGTTCTTTTATTTGGCTCTCTTTTGCAGTTTAGAAAGCAAAGGTTTTACTGCATCCTGTACTGCAGCAGCTACATAGGCTGTTTTTTGTCTTTCTGTAGTTCTAGCCATAAGTTCCAGCATTTCTATAACATCAGCTCCCTTCTTTAATGTTCCCAAAATCTGTCGAGTTTTATCATTAGCATTGTCAAAAGCAAGCATATTAAACAATTGTACTTTTGTGTCTGAATCCAAATCAGGATGATCATAGATAGCTTCATGCAATCTGTCTACAAATTTATCAAAGTCCTCATTCATTCTTAGGCGAATCTGTGTAAAAGACTTAGTACATAACCCATCTGGAAGTGCAAGGATAGCATTATATGCTAGTTGTTGGCTCATCTGCAAGATTTGATCAATGCTCCTAGCCTGGGCAGTGGCAGTAGCCTAGGACCCTTGGCCAAGTAGCTGTTGTGCTGTTAAACCATACAGAGGATCACCCTGCACTCTCGGTGCTTCCTGAGCACACTTTTCCTCCCAGCTTTTATGAAACATCACCTGCTGATGGGGTGGCGTTATAAGTCTTATTAGGGTATGCCCATCAGCCGGAATTAGTGTTAGATGTAAAAATATACTGCAGAAGTGACTGTGCAAGTTGGGATTTTCAACCAAATTGTGAAATTGCAGCTCTCAACCTTTCTAAAATCTTCCAATCGAAAGGTTCCCAAACTCTACCGGCAGCATTAGTTACTACAGGAAAAGCCTCTCCATCATTTGAGAGAAAAGTCCCTTCTAAAATAGCTTCTGTAATAACTCCCTTCCACTTTCATTTCTGAGCTGCTTCTATTTCAGGGTCACATTCCAACTCTAATTCCACATTTTTTACAGCATGAGAGGGAGGGTTTCATTTAACTGGCTTGAATACTGGCTCAGAGACAAAATGAGAGGGTAGTAACTGCTTTCCTGGTTGTGTGTCTGAACCTACTCTCATTGGCAAGTCCATTTTCTCAGAAGAGTAGTCTCTTTTGGGGACAACTGAATCCTTTTGTTGAATTACCAATTCTTGCAAATTGTCCACTAAAGATTTTAAATCCTCTTCAATAGAAGCATTACTCATAATAACATATCCTTCCTTATCCTTTTCACTTTCAGCATGTTTAGTTTCTAAATTACTGTTATCAACAGTTTGTTCACTCTGAGTACAGCTGTCCTTTGGTCTGCAGGCTAACCCCCCCAAAGAGGCAGCGGCTTCCTCATTCCCGCTCTGACCTGGAGTGGCAGTCCGTGTAATGCTCGATTCCGAGCTGAGGGGTTGTGGGCTGTGTGAGGGAATATCTAAGGTGGTAGAAAACAGTTGCTGAACTGAAGTTACTGGAAATGCCTGAGGCTGTTCTGTCTCAGAGGCAAGGGCTGCACAAGCCGCAGTAGCAGCTTTCCTCTCTGCTTTTAAAGCTTGTAACACCTCTATGATAGTTTTCCACAAAGTAGCATATTTAGATGCCTCTTTTGCCTCACTCCCACCAGATGCAATACAGGCCCACAACGTCCAACCCACAGCTTCCCATGTCAAAATCTCAAAAGCAACCTGTGCTCCTGCTATGAGATTATGGTCCCAAGCCCATTGTAATAGTCCCTTCAAATTGAAAACATCGTACTTTTGTTCTCTCTTAGAGAGGATATGTTGGAGGAGTTTCTGAACACCTTCCCTTTCATGTTCAGACCCCATCTCTTCCCCAGCCACTCACCTTGATCAGGGCAAGATTCAAGTCATCTACAACTGGAGCTCCAGTAACCTTTTGCTCTCTCTGGGGCAGTGAGGATACTTTTGACCAGCTTCTCCACTCCTCGAGGGTTGGCTCTGATCCTCTGCACAGCAGCCAAATTGCCGACCTCGAGTCCCTTTCGTGCTACAACATGGGGCCTGCCTGCGTTCTCCACCAGAAATGTGGGGTGCAGAGGTTCAGGGACATCACACCAGGATCCAGTGAAGCCAAATTTATTATCCCTAAAAAGACTATACTTATAATAAATCTCTACTGTCCACGCGTCTCTAGCTAATACATGATTGGTTAATCCTAGCTGTTCACGCATCTAAATTAGAATGCTGATTGGATCATCTAATTTTTCATGTGTCTTGCTGTGGTCTTCTGGCTCACCCATGGCTCACATTTTCCTACTTTCCCAAGCTCACTGACAAACTTGCTGAGTCTAATGATTCTTCTTCTTGTATCTTTTTCAAGGATATACCGACCCCATTTCTGAATATGTCCATTATTCATTGTTTGTGAACGTGTCCCTTGTTCATTATTACAAGCAGGCTGGATTGTGCATCGGCTGAATATGGCCATTGTCTTGCAAAAACTCCTCAACGTGCAAAATATTCTCGACAGGTGTTTCTTATTTGCAGGGACAGAGCATGGCCCAGTATCGCTTCACACATCAAAGGCGGACTTTGTAGCTTGGAGAGGCTTACCTTGCTGGCACCTGTGACTGTGGTCACAAGGGTTTTCAGGATGAAGAAGAGATGAGAATGTTGACTCCATGATCAGAAGGCTTGATTTATTATTTTATGATATATGTTACATTAGGACTATACTAAAAAGCAATAGAAAGGAAAAGGTTTCTTCAGCAGCTAGCTAAGCTAAGAATAGAAAAGAATGAATAACAAAGATCTGTGTCTCAGACAGAGCAAGAGCCAGCTCTGCCATGAGTGGTCAAGAAATCCAAACACCCACAGGAGACCAATCACCTGTTGCATTCCACAGCAGCAGATAACCATTGTTTACTTTGGTTGCTGAACTGCAGCTTGTCACAAGGAAAAATCCTAAGAAAGGATTTTTCATGAAAGATGTCTGCGACAGGCACCCAACATGAAAATGATTCATAGCCAAAGAGATAGAATGAAAAGATCTAGGCACTACTTTGAATCTGATTGCAAAGACAATGTTATGTATTGGAGTAAAAACAAGACAAAATCAGCCTCCATCTTGTTCCCTTGGGTGGCTGCATCCAAAGCCTTAGTGATAGTATAGGGATAAAATGTTTCTAAAATCATAGAATATTCAGGGGAGTTAGAAAGGAAGGATAGGCCTGGTAGGTCCTGGGAAAATGTTGAGGGAGACCCTGGGAAAATATTAGGCTGCACCTGTACAATCATTTAATGATTATCATAAATGATATGATTGTTAGATGCGATGATTGTTTGGTAATTGGATATAATTACTGTTTAATCATAAAAAGAATCATGAGAAACTGTGTTGGGGGGGTTTGATGGAAATTACAAAAATCCATGCTTGGATGAAATCAATGTATACAATAGAACAATATAAGTTTAATAATTAATATGTAGTTATATAACAATAAGGGTATAAAAACATGTTCATCCTGAACCCATGTTGGAGTCACATTTGGGTCTGTACCCCTGACACCCGGAGCTCTTCAATAAAAGCACCTGCATATAATCATTCTGTGATTATGTGTTCCTGATCGCTAACATTAGGACAATTAGACCATCTTGGGTGCCTAAGTGAGCAAACCAATGCTACCTCCCTTGCCTTGAGTGGCCTGCTGTCAGACGTAGATACCATCAGACACACCACCTTGCAGAACAGGGCAGCAATAGACTTTGTACTTTTGGCACATGAGCACAGCTGTGAGGACTTTGAGGGAATGCGTTTCACGAACCTCTCCAGCCAGCAAGTCAATCCACAACAGCATTCTAGTGCTGAGGGGAGGGTTCAAGAAGCTTCAAGTGGAAAACAAAGACTGGTTGAATAAACACTTCTAATCCTGGGGACTGAAGGGTTGGATGATGTCTTTAGTCAAGACAGGACTGTTAGTTTTCTTGGTTGTTGTTGTTGTGGTGTTGGTTGTTCCATGCTTGTTTGGATGTTTTTATAGTTTTGCAAAGTTCTTTCAGCTCCATTTTTGTTAGAAAACAGAAAGGGGGAGATGTGGAAATTGGCCCAGCTGTGACTCGAAGTCAGCCAGATTTTACCCCAAAAGAACTGGGCATTAGTTTCAAGCCCTGGGAATCATTTGTTTAACTTAAGGTGAGCCTGAGATCTCCCCCATAAGCCCTTGGTGTTATGTTAAGTTGTCCAAGTTCTGCTCCCCTATTGATTACTTGTTTCCCCTATATGGTTATAGTTCCAGAATGTTCCACCCCCAAGTGTATATGTTGCTGCTTCCCCTTTGCTTTGGGTCTCTGGATGCTGCCCCTCACACTGTGCTCAGCTGCTCCACGTTTGCTGTTTTTCACCCTTTATTAAAGTTCTTTCCAGGCAACTCCATCGAACCCACTCCTTTTAATTTTCGTCACCCTCGCCCTGAAGTTAGGGAACCAAAGAGGTTTGCTGCAGCCATCCTCACCACAACAGTGATGGATCTTAATCACTGCAGGTAATCTTTGGTAGCGATAATTGGGTGCATTGCTGAGCTTCTCCTTCTGTGATTCTTTGCTGCTTTGAACTACAGTAAATTACACTGATTCCTTCAGTTCATGTTTGTTTCTTTGGTGCTGACCCTGCCCACTCATGAAACAAAACTGGCGTAGTCTGGCCAGATCACAACAAAATGTCACTTCTTAAATGTAAATTTAAGGAATCAGTCCCATCTGAAATTCACAGATGGGAAGCCCTTCCCTAGAGTTTGCTGACTCTGGAGTGGACTGAGGTCAGAACACCGTGTGAGCAATGGGGCAGTCAGTTTAAAGAAGCTGAACCACTGGATGTATTAAAATGCATCCAAAAATTGCATATGGAGAAAGGAAAACAACTTGTGAGTGGGTAAAGATGAAGATGAATTTTGTTAACAGCACATTGGAAACAGCACCAACAGAAGGACCAGTTGTTGTCGCTCTCACATGGAGCAACAGCAGAAGTTTTTAACCTTGAGCTTATATTAATTTGTTCAAGTGAAAGAATATTAATATAATAAATAACTATACACATATATGTAATAAAATATAACATTTTAATATATATTTATAAACATATATTTTTATTTATCTATGTTTCTATTTATATATAAAATAATAATAATGTGAAATAATGCTGACAATTCTGATTTACCACCTGTGACTGCTCAAGGATCTAGCACTAAATATCCTACAGAAAAGCATTGGCCAGGACCTGAATGTCAGTGGTAAACTTTGTGAGATTGTATACAACAAATAAAGGAGGAACGGATGAAATTGGCTATTTTTATGGGGTTTGCTGATACTGTGACGTGGAATGCTTTGTCTGTTACTGTGAAAAATACAGTGATTAAGACTGCTGGGTTTTTCATACACCAGACTATCCACAATCTGCTGGATTGATTGAATGGGTAAAAGGGTTATTCAAAGAGCAGTTGAAAAAAGGAGGAGATGGGAACCTGCCCCCATGGAGAACCCATCTCACAAATGTGCTTTATAGCTTTAACAAGGGTAACAAGGGGCCCCCCTGGGAAATGGAAACCCCCTGGATGTGCATGGCTGCACTTAATTTGCAAATACAACCATGAACAGTGACGCTTTAACTTCCTGAGAAATTATTCTGGTCTGATGGCCCCTGACAGGGCCCTCCTAGAGGCTGCAGGGCTGGACCTTCATGCATTATAATTAATTAGGATAAATCAAAAGCAAATGAGAATTATCAATACTGACATAGGAATTCCAATTCCTCCAGGACACTTTGGTTTGATAACTGCTCGCTGGAGCTTGGCTTTAAAAAGCGTTCATGTCATGGGAGGAATTGATGCAGATTATCAAGGAGGAATTAAAGTAATTAATGTAATTAAAGTCACTAAACAATAATGAATAAGGTGTGATTATTCAACCCCATGACAGGGTAGCACAGTTATTGATACTGCAGTTTTAAAAACAATTGTGAAAAAAGGAGATGCACCTCCAAATATCACTGTTGTTGGAGATAAAGGATTTGGATCCATCAGTCCTAATAATGGAGCTGAAGTGTGGGTCCAGAGGCCAAAAGGCCCTCCCAATCCAGCTGAAGGAACAGCTGTGGGGAAAGACAACACTGTTTGAATCCTGAAACCAAAATCACCAAGAAAAGGGGGCTAAAATCACCCACACAGGCTTAAGATCAACCCATATGGGTTTAAAATCATCCAAGGGGACCTAAAATCCCCACTAAAATGCTTGAAATCACTCTGAGAGATCTAAAACCCACCCTAAACCTGCCCAGCTTGGCCTAAAATCACCTAAATGGGCCTAAAATCTCAGGGACTGGGACCGAGACTGGGACCAGAACTGATACCAGAACCAAGACCAGCACTGCTCTGGGACAGGCACCATTACTGGGACCAAAACTGAAACCAGCACCAGAACTGGCACTGGGACAAAGACTGAGACCAAGACTGACACTGGGACTTGCTACCGGGAGTGCTTCAGAACCAGGACTGGCACCGGGAGTGCTCCGGGACCAGGACTGGAACTGACACCAGCACTGGCACCAGGACTTCTCTGGGACTGGGACCAGGATGGAGACTGGCTGGAGCACTGCGGGACTGAGACCAAGACTGGCACTGGAATCAGCACCGAGACTGGCAGCGCTCTGGGACTGGGACTGAGGCTGGCACAGGGAGCACTCCAGGACCAAGACTGGCACAGGTACCAGCACTAGAACCAGAACAATTCAGAGACCGAGACTGAGATGGGGACTGAAACCAGAAGCGGCACCAGCACCGAGACTGGCACCACTCTGGGACTCAAACTGAGACCGGGACCAGCACAGCTGGTTGAGATTGAGATCAACACCAGGACGGGAATCAGCACTGGGAGTGCTCCAGGAGCATTCCGAGACTGAGACCGAGACTGGGACTGGGACTGACACTGGGAGTGCTCCTGGACAGAGACTGAGACCAAAACTGGGAACGGGATTGGCACCGGGATCGATTCAGGACCTCTGTGTTCACTCTGGAAAGTTTTGGCTATGCCCCCGTGCAGGACTGGGAGGGATCCCTGGGCAGGGTGGGACTGCCTCAGTTCACATTGTTTGGTGCAGCCATCCCAGTCCAGATGATCCCAGTCCGCATGATCCCAGTCTGTATGGTCCTGCATGGCACACACTCCAAGAGTCTGGAATTCCAGTTCCCCCTAAGGAAAAGGTGTCCTGCCCTCGAAGGCAGAGCTCTTAAGAAGGGGCCAAAAGCCAAGTAGAGCAAGATCTTACAGTGACATTTCACTGCCAGCCTTCACCGATCGTTGCTGTAGCTCCTGCATTGAGAATTAAATCAGAGCAGGGTCTTTGGTGGCAGCTGTCCTGGCTCAAGGGAGGCACTGAGAGAGAAAGAGAGCAGGCAAAGAGAGGCAGGAGAGAAAGGAGGACACAAACCAAATCAGCTGTCAAGGTGGCACTCCGGAAACAGAACTGTGACTGACTGAAAATGAATGGGACAGAAATCACTAACTCTAAAAGTTTTATTTACTATCAAATACATCCCACCCACCCAGCCCCACACAATCTCAATCCACCGTTCCAAATTTGGATCCTACTTCTCCCAATCTCCTTCCAACCCCTTCTCACCATGGTGGCTTTGAAATCAAGTGAGTTTGGCACACAATTGAGATTTTTGAGGAGGGAACAAGCAATTTTGAGTTGGGATTGAGCCCTTCTGGCGTACAACTGTATGGTTTTCAGTGGGACTGAGTTGCTATGAGGAGGCAGATCGATCCCTCTTGGTTTCTGCAGTGCAAAGAGATGGAGAACACTGCCCAAAATCCTCCCAGAACCCATAAATCCTCAAGATCATGTCTCCAAATTCTAAATTCCCTCTAAAACAACTGTGAAATGGTGGGACTTTAGATATCTTTGATCAGTTTCTTTCTTTTCAAGCCTGTTTTGCCTGTTTTTAAGGGATGAAGATGAATCAGAAGAAAATGAAGGCCAAAACAAAAGGATAACCAGCTAGGTGCCTTCCAACATAGATCACAGGGAATGTGGGTCACCAGAGCTCTTCTCAACAAGGGTCCTCCAGTGGGGGATGGAGTTGGAGCAGCACACGAAGCTCTTCCTGAAATCGGGGCACTCACAGGGCTTCCCTTACTGGTGGCTCTGTTGGTGCTTGGTCAAGGCTGAGCTCTGTGAGAAGCTCTTCCCACACTGTGGACACTCGTAGGGCCTCTCCCCAGTGTGGATGCACCGATGGGTGATCAGGGTAGAATTGTGCTTGTAGCCCTTCCCACAGTCGGGGCAGCGGAAGGGCCTCTCCTTTGTGTGAATCCGTTGGTGGTTGATGAGGGTGGAGTTGTACATGAATCCCTTCCCACAGTCGAGACAGTGGAAGGGCCTCTCCTCTGTGTGAGTCCGACGGTGCACGAGGAGATGTGAGCTGATCCGAAACCCCTTCCCACATTCTGAACACTTGTAGGGTCTCTCCCCAGTGTGGATCACCTGGTGCTGGACCAGGTTGGCACGCTGGCTGAAGCCCTTCCCACATTCCCCACATTTGTAGGGCCTCTTCCCAGTGTGAATGTTCTGGTGCTGGATCAGGTTGGTGCTCTGTCTGAAGCTCTTCCCACATTCCCCACACTGATAGGGCCGCTCTCCAGTGTGGGTCCTCTGGTGGCAGATAAGGTGGGAGCTCCGGCTGAAGCTCATCCCACATTCCTCACACTCATGGGGCCTCTCCCCAGTGTGGATGCGCCGGTGCCTGACAAGATGGGTGTTTTGCCTGAAGCCCTTCCCGCAGTCGGGGCAGCGGAAGGGCCTCTCGTCTGTGTGCGTACGCTGGTGCACAAGGAGACTGGAGCTGAGCTGAAACCTCTTCCTGCACTGATCACACTCATAGGGCCTCTCCCCAGTGTGGATCACCTGGTGACGAATGAGGGTGCAGCTCCGGCTGAAGCTCTTCCCACATTCCCCACACTCGTAGGGTTGTTCTCCAGTGTGGATAATCTGGTGGCGGATCAGGCTGGAGCTGACTCTGAAGCTCTTCCCACATATCCCACACTCATACGGCCGTTCCCCTGTGTGGGTCCTCTGGTGCTGAATCAGGCCGGAGCTCCGGCTGAAGCTCTTCCCACACTCCAAGCACTTGTGGGGCTTCTCCCCATCATGATGCTGCTCATGGACCACCAAGTCCGAGCTCTGGCTCGATCCCTGGCTGCCTTCCTGGCCCAGGTTGGGTCTTTCCTCCTCAGATCCCCGTGATCTGCGTTTGCAGCCCCTCCTTGCGCGCGATCTCCGGGGCTTTTCTTTGCCCTTCGATTCCTGTGCTGTGGAGCTGCTCAAAACGGCCTCTTCCATGAGGTTCTGCCGTGGGGATTTGTCCTCCCTGGCCTCCATCTGCAGCTCCTTCTCTGGGGGAAGAAGGGCAAGCAGAGGATGGGATTTGCCTCCGTGCCACAGGGAAGGTCAAGGAGATCCCCCCAGTGCATCCTCAGCAGGACAGCTTTGGCAGCAGGGTTGTCCTGCAGCCGGGGGCCGTGCTGGGCTCGGAGATGGAGCAGGAGAGAGTGGGAAAGGGGCACTGACTTCCTCCTTACCTGCCTGGGTGTTCCGTGGCATCTTCCTTGTCCTTGCACCCTCTTTCTCCATCCAGCCAAGGGTTGGGAATGGGAAATACTGGTTTGAGGGAAAACAAGGGATAAGCATGTCGAGTTTGAAGGTCCCTCTGCTGAAGTCCATCTCTTTAAGTCACCGTGCATCTGGGGTCCATAGACTCCTCCAGAACACCAAGATTCAGCCCTGAAAAAGCCTCACAGAAGTTCCCCATCTCTGGTCTCTCCCCTTTGGTCTTTGGGGATTCCTCCCTGTCCCAGCTGCTTGGGGTCATGCTCATATTGTGGGTCTCCCTTCTCCTTGGTCACCGTCTTCCTCAGGCTGCTGTGAATCCTAAGAATCCAAAAGGTTCTCCCCTCCTTGGTCTCCCCATTTAGGGATGCTGGGGTTTTTTGGGGTCACAGGGTGCCTTCTCCCCTTATTCTCTGTTTTGGGGTGCAGGAGCTCCAAGGAGCTCCCCCCTGCCCCTCTCCAGGCTGTTGAAGGTCTTGTGAATCACAGCACTCCCCCTTCTCTGGGCTCCCCACTTTGGGCTCCTGGGGAACACAGGGCTCTGCTTCTCCAGGCTGTCACTGGAACCCCTCAATGTCCCCAAAAGGGGCCTTTTCCACTCAGCTGTACAGTTCTACATTCTCCAAACACTGCCCCCAAAAAAACCCAACCCACAGAGCCCCCAGAATATCTGGGCCAAGGTCCCCCTTCCCTGTCACCTGCAGGATGGTGGGGTGATGATCCCACAGGTGCAGGGCTGCGAATTCAGGGAGCGCTCAACCTCATGGTTCTTTCTCCTTTCCTTGATCCTCCTCTTCCTCCCACTCCTCCTCCTCCTCCTCCTCCCTAATCCCACCTCCTTCTCCTACTTCAATCCCTCCTCCTCCTCCCCCAACAGCAGCCACACCCTTGGTGCCCTGTTCCTGCAGCCCTCGTTGCCCGCAGCAGGAGCGGGGATGGAGCCGGGACAGGTCAGGATGGGCAGCGCGGGGCTCTCGGCTGCTCCCACCCGCTGGGGGCTGGGGGAACCTGGCCCGGGGAGAAGGAGAGGCAAACTGGGAAAACTGGGGGCTGCAGATCCACACTGGGGCTTGCTGGGGACTGACAGCCCTTGGGGCTCCTCTTGGGAGATCCGGGGGGGGGGAATGCAGAGAGGGCTGGGGGATACCAGGAGTGGCATCACTGGGAGGAACTATGCTATACTGGGGTAACTGGAAACTTACTGGGGCAACTGGGAATGACTGGGAATTACTACAAGCATGCTGAGAGCAACTGGGGTATACTGGGAGTGTCTGTAACCAAACTGAGGTGACTGGAACTACACTGGGAACAACAGGGACCATGCTGGGGAGAACTGGCATGACAATGTGGGCAACTGGGAAGGAATGGGGGTGACTGGGTCTGCACTGGTGGCAACTGGGCATGACTGGGGCCATGTTGGGAGGGATTGGGATCATCCACAGCATGACTAGGACTATACTAGGGACAACTGGGTGCAACTGGCTTCACACTGGGAGGAACAGGGAGAAACTGGAACCATGCTGGGGGCAACTGGGATCCTACAGGCATCACAGTGGAAGCACCTGGGCCCATGCTGGGGCAGACTGGGATACTTGCAGCAACTGGGACTGCACTAATGGTGACTGGGAGTAGCTGTGGTCAAATGGGATCAGGCTGGAAGCAACTCTGGGTATCTGGGAGTGACTGGGAACATGCTGGGACCAACTGGGTTATACTGGGAGAGACTGAAACGATAGCGGGGGTAAATGGGAGCCACTGGAATCATGCTGAGTGATAATGGCAGGAGGGAGGTGTGCCTATGTCAGGGTCATACTGGGATAATACTGGGAGTAAGCAGAATAGTACTGAGAGTATGTAAGAGTGACTGGGATCCTACTGGAATCAGACTGGGGGTGACTGAAAAGGTGCCTGCCATGACTGGAACCATACTGGAGGTGACTGGGAGCAACTGGGACCGCACTAGGAGTTACAGGGAGTCACTCTGGGCATGACTGGAATAATACTGGGAGGATCTAGGAGTCACTGGATGCAACTGGGATCATACTAGGAGTGACTGGAACCATACTGGCAGTGACTATGGGCACTATGGGGACCACCCTGGGAGCTACTGGGATTACAATGGGTGTGAATGGAACCTGACTGGGGGTTACTGGGAGCTACTGGGCCCATGTTGGGAGGAAATTGTGGACACATTGGGAGCAAATGGGATCAACTGGACTGTACTGGAACCATGCTGAGCGGACTGAGCTCACAACGGGGATCATACTGGAAGCAACTGGGAATAACTGGAAAAGACTGGGATAATTGTCAGGTAACTAGAGCCTCACTGGGGCAACTTGGAGTGTCTGTAACCATACTAGGGATAACTGGAACAACACTGGGAACAGCAGGGACCATGCTGGGGATGACTGGGACTACTCTACAGAAACTGGAAGTGATTGAATCTACACTGGGGGACACTGGATGTGACAGGGACCATGCTGAGAGGGACTAAGACTATTCTAGGGGCAACTGGGATCATACTTGTAGGAACTGGGAACAACTGGAACTATGCTGGGGGCAACTGGGATCATACTGAGGGTGACTGGAATCATACTGGAATTGACTAGGAGTGGCTGTGGGCAACTGGAATTGTGCTGAGAGCAACTGGGAGCATGCTGGGGGTGACTGGGATACACTGGGAGAGACAGGGATTCACTGGGATCATACTGGAGGCTACTGGGGTCACTCTGGCATTGACAGGGAACAACTGGGATCACACTGGGGGCAACTGACATCAGACTGGGAGTGACTGGAATTATACTGGGATTAGAGTGCGTGTCATTGGACCCTCATTGGGGGTTATTGGCAGCTACCAGGCCCGTGCTGGGAGCCAACTGGGGATATAATTAGAAGAACTGGGAGCAAGTGGGATAAAAACAGGGGCAAGTAAACCATGAGGTTCACTGAGGCAACTAGAAGTGCCTGGCAATAACTATGAGAAAGTTCAGGGTACCTGGGATATACTGGAAGTGTTTGACACCATAGAAGTAGTGCCTGGGTGGCTGAGAATGCTCTAGAGGACCTGGGATCATGCTGGGGGCAAGTGTGAGTGACTGGGGCCGTGCTGGGAGAGACGGGGACCATATTGGAATGACTGGGACTAAGCTAGGGGCAACTGGGAGAACTAGGAACACACTAGATGAAAGTGGGAGCAAGTGAGATCTTGCTAGGACCAAATTGCATCATCATAGGGAATGACTGGGAGTGACTGGGCTCATAGTGGGAGTGTTGAGGAAACTGGAAATGGGGGGGAGCAACTGGGCTTATAGTGGGAGCAGCCACTTCCAGCACCAGGAACCCCAAATGCCATTCCCAGCTATCCCACTTGCTGGGGTCCTGGCAATCCCAGGGGTCCCTCCCTCTCAGGGTCCCCGCTTTGGCCTTCTGGGGCTCTCCTCTCTCTGGGCTCCCGCTCGGGGAAGCCGCGGCTCTCCCGGGGCTCCCCAGAACCGGTGCCCCCCGCCGGTGCCGCCACTCCCGCGCGGTCCCCACACAGCCCCGGCAGAGCTCGGAGGGCCCGGCTGGGAAGCCGCGCCCCCACCGCGGGGGGACCCGCATCCCCCCGCCCCTCGCTGGGGCCCTGTCACCACCCACACCGGGACCCCCAAAAACACCTCCCGGGGACCCCCCAGTGTCCCCCCGAGGGCCATCTGCGGCTTGGCTTTGGAGCCCTGCCAGCTCCAGACATCCCCCCCAAACCCAGGGAGCTCCCGGCAGATTTGGGGCCGAGCTCCCCCTGCCCGGGCACTTGCAGGATGGGGCGCGATGGTCCCGGGGCTGCAGCGAGTTCGGGAACCGCCAGGGCCATGTGATTCCCCCCTTGTCTCTTCCTCTGCTGCTTCCTGCTGCCACTCCACCTCTTCCTCCCCCCTCTCCCCCATTCCCAAACTGCGAGGCAAAAGGGGCAGGGTCAAGGGAACACGCGGTCCTAAAAGGGCCCAGTTTGGCCTAAAATCACCCTAAAGGGCCTCAAGTGCAGCAGAAATCCACCAGGTTTGGCCTCAAATCAGCCAAATGGGATTCAAGTTATCCAATGGGGTCTAAAATCCAACCAAAGGGGCCTAAAATTGCCCAAAGCGGTTTGCAACCCACACAAAACAGCCTAAAATCACCCTGAATTTCCGAAATGGGCTTAAAATCAGCCCTGAAGGTATCTGGTTTTGCCTAAAATGACCCAAATGTGCATAAATCCACCATAAAATCCACCTGTTTTTACTAAAATCACCCACAGGGACCTAAAATCACCCAAACAGGCCTGAAACCAACACAAGAGGACCTAAAATCACCCTACTAAGACTCGGTTCAACCTAAAATTAACCAAAGAAGCAAAAAAATCTAACCAAATGGGCCCAAAATCACCAAAACAAGGGATCTAAAATCACCCACACAGGATTAAAATTCTCCCAATATGGGCATAAAATCGGCCAAAGGGTCCCAAAATCCACACTAAAACTGCCCAGTTTATCCTAAAATCATCCAAACAGGCCTAGACTCTATAGAAATGGGCCTAAAATCATCCCAGGGGATCTAAAATCCACCCTAAAACCCACAAGATTTAGCCTAAAATCATTCAAAGAGGCCTAAAATCCACACTAAAAGGCTTGAAATCCCTCCAAAGGACCTGCAACCCAACCTAAACCTGCCCAGTTTGGCCTAAAATCACCCAAATGGGCTGAGATTGAGGCCGAGACTGGGACTGGCACCAAATGGGCTCTGGGGTCGCTCGGGGACCTCTGGGTTTGGCTGCAGCCCTGGACGGGACGGAGCTGAGACTGGCAGGGGCCGGGGCCTTCGGGAGGGTTTTTGGGAACACTGGGCTTCTCTGAGCTTTGGGGAATTTTGTTGGGAGTTTAGGGGAAATTATTGGGTTTTTTGAAGGTAATTACAGGGTTTTCGGGGAGTGGAGGAATTTTGAGGGGCTTGGATTTTGGGGGATTTTATTGGCACTGTGGGGGGTTGTTTTCTAGGGGTGTTTGGGGGCTTATTGAAATTTTTTGGGTTTTTTTCTTAATTTTAGCAGGTTTTACTGTAATTTTCTGGGGATTTTGTTGGAGTCTGGAGTTTTTCATGGTTTTATTGAGTTTTTAGGGGTTTTGAGAGCATTTTATTGGAATTTGGGGGGCATTTAGTGGGATTCTTTGAGGGTTTGGGTTCTTTTGGGATTTTTTTGGGAAGATTTTGGTGGGGTTTTGTTGGGCTTTTTGGGTGTTGCCAGGATTTCTTTGGATCTTAGGGGGATTTTGTGGGATTTTTTGTGGTTTTGGAGATATTTTTGGGGGGGTTTGTAGGGTCTAATTGGAATTTTGACGGGTTTGTTGGGATTTCAAGAGATTGTGTGAGCTTTTACTGAAATTCTAGGGTGTTCTGACGGGATTTTATGAGATTTAATTGGAATTTTGTGGGTTTTATTGGGAGTTTTGGGGGTTTTAAGGAGATTTTGGTGCCTCTCAGCCCTTCCCCGCACCCAGGGACAACCATAAAGCCCCTCAACCCTGAAGCCCCCCCAAACTACCACTAAAAACAAAATCCTCTAAAAATCCCAATAAATTCCTCGAAAAACCCAGAGAATTGCTCAAAATCCCAGTGAAATCTACCAAAATTCAAAAGAACTCCCCAAAGTTTCTATAAACCCCCCCAAAACCCCAATACAATCCCCCAAAATCCAAAACCCACAAACCCACAAAACCCCCCAAAATCCAATAATTCTCTCCAAAAACCCACTAATTCCTCCTAAACTCCCAACAAAATCTCCCAAATCCCAAAAAAGCCCCACCAAAATGCCCAAAAATGTCCATAAAATCCCCCAGACTCACAGGGATCAGGGGGGCCCCAGCTGGAGGAACAGGAGCCACTTCAAGGGGCCCTTGAAGCTTTTTGGGGAGGGGGAACGATGGGAGACCTGCACAAAAACGGGGATTGGGAACCCCTGTTCTGCCCCCTCTCCCCAAAACGCCCAGACCCTGGTTCAGGGTGGGCCTGGGACCTTCTGGGACTCCCAAATCTCCCCCAGGACCCCCCTCCAGGAACCCCAAACCCTTCCAGAGCCCCCTCAAGGTTGGCCCAGGACACCCTGGACCCCTAACCCCCCCCCCCCCCCAGGTCCCCCATACCCCCAGAAATCCCTGAGACCACCAGGACCCCCCTGAGAGCCCCCAGACCCCAATCAGGCCCAGCCCAGGATGTCCCCTGAGAACCCCCCCAGAGCCTTCCCAAGACCCCTCCCCAAAGCCTTCCCCCCGACCCCTCCCCAATCAACTCAGGGATCATCCGCAGATTCCCCAGACCCCTCCCCAAAACCAAGCCAGGACCCCCCAGGCCCCCCAAAACCCCTCACACAACACCCCAAGACCTCCCAGACCCTCCCAAGACCTTCCTACGACCCCTCCCCAAGACCCCCCAAGACCCTCCCACGACCCCCCCCTCAAGACCCCTCTTAGGACCCATCCAACCCCCCAGATCTCCCCCCACCAATGCCCCAGGACCCCTCCCCAGAGCCTCCCTGACACCTCCAGGACCCCTCAGGATCTTCCCCCCATCAAATACCTCTCAATACCTCTCCCCAGACCCCCCAGACCCCACCAGACTCCACCCAGGACCCCAAGAACCCCCCCAAGAACCTCCCACAATTCGCTCTTAGGACCCTCAGCCCCCCCCATCTCCCATCTCCCATCCCCCACGCCCCCACCCCTTCCCCACCTGTCCTGGCCGCCTCAGCAGTCCCAGGATCCCTCGGTCCTCTCCCAGCGCCTCCCACAGCACCCGCCCGAGCCCGGGGAGTGGAGGGGTGGGGGCGGTGGAGGCGGAGGAGGAAGATGAGGGAGCTCCCGCTTCATGTGGGCCCCGGGGTCAGAGGGCGCCACTTCCGGCTCGCCTCTAATTGGCTGGAACGGCGCGGGGGAGGCGGGCGTTGTGAGGTAAACCGCACGATGAGTGGTTGGTTTGGGGAGGATCGCGCCGCTATTGGTTGGAAGGGGCCCGCGCCGCTATTGGTTGGAAGGGCCCGCGCACGCGGTGGACGCGGTAGCGGCAGTAGTAGTAGTCGCAGTCGCAGTCGCAGTCGTTGCGGCGGCGCCGACAGTCGGTCGTGAGGGGAGAGCGGCTGAGGAGGGAGCTAAGGTGGGGTATGAGGGGAATGGAGTCGTCTTAGATGGCTTTGGGGGGAAATGAATGGGGGTTGAGGCGGGTCTGAGGGGAAGTGGGCGGGAGTTGGGCGGGTCTGAGGGATTTTTGCGGAGTCTGAGGGATAATTAGGGGGATGTCAGGTTGGTCCGGGGGGGGAAACTGGGGGGAAAAGACGGGTATCTGAGGTCGGTCGGGAATGCGTTTGGGGGCAATTGGGGTTGTTTGAGGGGCTTTTGTGGGGTGTGAGGTGGATCTGGGGCGAAGGTGAAGGGAATTGGGGAGGTTTGAGGGGGATTTGAGAGGAACTGGGGGCCTTTGAGGTGGGTGTAGGGGAATTGAGTGGTCCGAGGTGGTTTGGAGGAGCTTTGGGTGGTTTGAGGGGTTTTTGCGGGGTCTGAGGTGGAACTGGGGGGAAATGGGGGGGGGGGGGGGGAGCTCTGAGGTGAGTCTGGGCGGAAATGGGGAGATTGAGGTTGGTTAGGGGGATCTGAGGTGAGTCCGAGAAGAAATGGGGGATTTTGGAGGGAGAGGTTAAGGGAAAATAGGGGGATCTGAGGTCGGTTTGGGGGGGAATGAGGCAGTCTGAGGGGTTTGGGGAGGAGCTTGAGAGGGTCTGGAGGGTTCTCAGGTGGATTTAGAGGGCTCTGAGGGGGATTCGGAGCATCTGGGGGGTTCTGAGGTGAATTTGGGGGGTGTCTCAGGTGGGTCTGGGGGTCCCAGGGGGTGAAGGGGTCGCAGCCCTCACAGATGCCCCTTAAAGCCCTCCTGTCCCCACAGAGGAGTCCTGGCCATGGCAGTGCAGGACCCCCGGCCCAACCACACCATCTACATCAACAACCTGAACGAGAAGATCAAGAAGGATGGTGAGGGGGGTCTGGGGGGGTCTGAGAGTGTTTGTGAGTCTCACCAGGGGTTCAGGCTGTCCCTTGTGCGTCCCCACTGTCACTGTGATGTCCCTGTGTGTATCACCGTGCTGTCCCCATTGTCACCGTACTGTCACTCTGTCCCCAGAGCTGAAGAAGTCCCTCTACGCCATTTTCTCGCAGTTTGGGCAGATTTTGGACATTTTGGTGTCGCGCAGTCTTCGCATGCGGGGCCAGGCCTTTGTCATCTTCAAGGAGATGAGCAGCGCCACCAATGCCCTGCGCTCCATGCAGGGCTTCCCCTTCTACGACAAACCCATGGTGAGACAGAGACTGGGGGAAAATTCTGACATTTTGAGAAAAAACTGTAATTCTAGGGAAAAACCACCAAAATCTGACCTCAAATATCCCCAAAATCTAACTTACAATCCCTCCAAATTCACCCTGAGCACCCCAAAATTTCCTCTTCTATGACACACCCATGGTGAAACAGAAATTTTGTGGAAAAACACTGGAATGTTGGGAAAAAAATCCTGGTATTTTGGGAAAAAAACTGGTTTCCTGGAAAAAAAAACCCAAAATCCATCTGGAAATCTACCAAAAATCCCCTGGGAACAGTCTCAAATCAAACTAGGAGTCAAAGCTTCCCCTTCCATGACAAGCCCACAGTGGGACTGAAACTTAATGAAAAAAATGTGACATTCTGGGGAAAAAACCGCCAGAATCTGGCCTCAAGTATCCCCAAAATCCAACCTGTAATCCTCCAAATTCACCCTGAACACCCTAAGGCTTCCCCTTCTACAACAAGCGCATGGTGATACCCAAACCTGAGGGAAAATTGTGACATTTTGGGCAGAAAACTGACATTTTGGGCAAAAAATCCTGGAATTTTGGGGCAAATCCTTAATTCCTGGGGGGAAAACCCCCAAAATGCAGCATCAAATATCCCCAAAATTTAAGCAGGACCACCCCAAAGCTTCCCATTTTATGACAAGTTTATGGCAAAAGACAAATTCTGGGGGAAAATGCTCAAATTATGGGAAAAATCTGCAGATTTTGGGGAAAAAAACTGAATTCTTGGGGAAAAAAATTAATTTCAGCCTCAAATATCCCCAAAATCCCACCAAAAAAAATCCCCAAATCCCACTAGGAATGCACCAAAATCCAACCAGGACCTGCCCCAAAGCTTCCTCTGCTACGGCCAAACCCAGTGAGAACCAAATCCTGGGAGAAATCCCAAAATTCCTGGAAAACCCCTGAAATATAGCCAGGAATTCCCAAAGCTTTCCCTTCTATGGTAAACCCATGATGAAACCGCAAATTCAACCTGGAAGCCCCAAAATTCTGTTGGAAACTCCCAAATCCCTCTTGGAGCTCCTCCAAAATCTCTCTGAATTCCTCAGAAACTCCCAAATCCCTCTTAAATCTTTCTGAATTCCCTCAAAATCCCTCAGAAATTCCTAGATCCCTGCTAGGACTTCCTGAAATATTGCCAAATTCCTCTTGGAGCTCCCCCAAATGCCATCTGAAAATCCCCAAATCCCTCAGAACCCCTGAAAATCCCTTGGAAAACCCCAAAATCCCCCCCTCAAACCTCCTCAAATAGCCCCAAATTCCTTCTTGAAATTCCCTAAAACCCCTCAGAACCTCCCAAAATCCCTCAGAAACTCCCCAAATCCCTCAGAACCCTTGAAAATCCCTCAGAAAACCCCAAAATCCCCCTTGGAAATCCCCAAATCCCTGTTGGAACCTCTCAAATTCCTCTGAATTCTCCCAAAATTCCTTCTTGGACTTCCCAAAATTCCTCAAAAATGTCCCTAATTGCTCTTGGAACTCCCCCAGGTCCTGTCTGGAATCTCCTCAAATCCTGTAGAATCCCTGAAAATCCCATGGAAAACCCCAAAATCTCTCTTGGAACTCCCCCCAAATCCCCTCTAAATTCCCCCAAATCCCTCTGAAATTTGCAAAACCCTTTCTAGGACTTCCCAGAGTTCCTTGAAAAAACCCAAAATCTCTTTTGGAACTCCCCCAAATCCTTGAGAAAGTCTCAAATCCCTCAGAAAGCCCCAAGTCCTCCCCAGATCCCCCCAAAATCCTTGGGTACAACCCCAAAACCCCCTGAACCGTCCCGACATCCCCGCGGAATGATCCCAAATCTTCTGGAACCACCCCAAAATCCCATGGAGCAACCTCAAATTCTTTTTGGAACCTCCAAAAATCCCTTGGAAAGCCCCAAAACCCCAAAAATCCCTCTCAGAGATGCCCCGAATGCTCTGAAATCCCCCAAATGCCTCAATCCCGGGAATGTGCCGTCCCAGCGGATCCAGTACGCCAAGACGGACTCGGACATCATCGCCAAGATGAAGGGAACGTTCGTGGAGCGGGAGCGGGATCGGGACCGGGAGCGCAAACGGGACAAGCGCAAAGCCAAGGGGGGAGAGGCCCCTGGCCCCAAAAAGAGCGGGGCTGGAGCACAGGGGGCGACGCAGGGGGCAGTGCCCGTGAGTGCCGGGGGATGGTTTGATCACACTGGGGTCCTTCGTGGGATTTCTGGGATTGGTTTATGGGATTTGGGATCATTCATGGGATTGGGGTCATTTGTGGGATTTTGGGATCAGAATCAGGGCACAGGGGGTGGTGCCTGTCAGTGCCAGGAGATTTCCAGGATCATTTATGGGATTGGGGGTCATTTGTGGGATTTTGGGATCAGAATCAGGGCACAGGGGATGGGGCCTGTCAGTGCCAGGAGATCTATAGGATCATTTATGGGATTTGGGGTCATTTGTGGGATTTTGGGATCAGAATCAGGGCACAGGGGGTGGGGCCTGTCAGTGCCAGGAGATTTCCAGGATCATTTATGGGACTGGGGGTCATTTGTGGGATTTTGGGATCAGAATCAGGGCACAGGGGGTGGTGCCAGTAGGTCCCAGGAGATTTATAGGATCATTTATGGGATTTGGGGTCATTTGTGGGATTTTGGGATCAGAATCAGGGCACAGGGGGTGGGGCCTGTCAGTGCCAGGAGATCTATAGGATCATTTATGGGATTTGGGGTAATTTGTGGATTTTGTGATTGTTGCACAAGGGTCAGTGCCCATGAGTGCCAGGGTATTTATGGGATTGTTTTATGGGCTTTGGGGTCATTCATGGGATTTTTGGTCATCTGTGGAATTTTGAGATCAGAATCAGGGCACAGGGGGTGGTGCCAGTGGGTCCCAGGAGATTTATAGGATCATTTATGGGATTTGGGGTCATTTATAGGATTTGGGATTGGGACCGGGACACAGAAGGCAGTGCTCGTGAGTGCCAGGGGGATTTGGGATGGCTTTAGGGGATTTTGGGATTGTTCCCAGGGCATTTGGGATCACTACAGGGGGGTTGGGATTGTTTAGTGGGACTTTGGGATCATTTTGGGGGTGGTTCCAGGGGATTTGGGATCATTCCATTGGATTTTGGGGTGGATTTATGGGATTTGGGATTGGGGCACAGGGGACAGTGCCTGTGAGTGCCAGGAATTTGGGATTGGTTTAGGGGATTTTGGTATCAGTCCTTGGGGATTTGGAGATGTTTGGGTGGGGATTGGGGATCATTCCTGGGGAATTTGGAATCAGTTTATGGGAATTTGGAGCATTTGTGGGGAATTTTGGGGATGTTTTGGGGGATTTGCAGATGGTTCAGGATGATTTGGGATCATTTTATGGGATTTTGGGGATCGTTCTTAGGAGATTTGGGATTGTTTAATGGGGTTTTGGGATGGTTCCAGGGGATTTTGGGATCATTCCAGGGGGTTTGGGGAAAGGTTCAGGGAGATTTTGGGATTGTTCCAGAGGATTTTTGGGGATTTGTGGGGATTTGGGATCATTCCAGAGGATTTGGGGGATGGTTCTGGGGGATTTGGGATAATTTGGGATCATTCTGGGGGATTCTGGGATCATTCCAGGGCATTTGGGATTGTTCCTGGGCATTTTGGGAGGGCATGGGGGGATTTGGGGGGGGATTTGAGTTATATGGGTTCTTTGTGTGCCTTTGGGGTTATTTGGAATAATTTTGAGGTTGTTTGGTGTAATTTTGGGATAATTTGGGGTAATTTTGGGGTTATTCAGGGTAAATTTGGGATAATTTGGGGTAATTTTTCATAGTTTTGGGCAAATTGGGGGGTTTTGGGGCTGCGTGTCTGTAGGGTAATTCAGGGATAATTCCATGTGGATTTGGCATAATTTTACATTGATTTGGGATTCTCACTGTACTTTTGGGATAACTTTGGGATTCTGGCTGTGCCTTTGGAATGATTTGGGATGTGTTGGGGTCTCTCCTCAGGGGATGCCACCACTGGCGCAGCCGCCCCGGATGCTGCCGCACCTGGGGGGACAACCGCCCTACATCCCCCCCCCGGGCATGATTCCAGCCCCAGGAATGGCCCCAAATCCCGGAATTCCCCCGGGAATGGCCCCACAGCCTGGAATGGCGCCGATCCCTACCCCACAGCCCGTGAGTGACCCCAGAACCCCAGTGATTTAGAGGACTTGTGGGACTTTTGGGATGGATTTTGGTGGGATTTTGAGGGAATTTTTGGTGGGGATTTTTGGGGTGGATTTCCTGAGTTTTTTTTGGTAGGATTGAAGGGACTTGGGGGCATTTTTTTGGTGGATTTGTGAGGGTTTTAGTGGGATTTTGGTATGGATTTTTTGAATGGATTTGCAGTGGATTTTGTGGCTTTTGGGGCAATTTTTGTGCAATATTTTAAGGGGATATTTTGGATGGTTTTGAGGGATTTTTTTGGGTGGATTTTGTGTAATTTGGGGGTTTTGGGGGGGATTTTTGTGCAGATTTTTCTGCATGGATTCTGTGAGATTTTCATGGGGATTTAGTGGGACTTTTTGAAGATTTTTTCCATGAGATTTAGGGGAATTTTGGGGGTGATTTTTGTGGGATTTTTTGGAGATTTTGAGGGATTTCTGTGGGCTTTGATGCATTTTTTGTGACGATTTTTGGCATTAATTTTGTGGTCTTTTGGGTGGAATTTCGGTGAGTTTTTGGTCACAGTTGCAGAGATTTTTTGGGGGATTATTTAGAGAGATTTTTGGGGGGGGTTTGGTGGCATTTTGCACTGATTTTTATGGGTTTTTTTCCAGGATTTTGATGTGATTTTTGGGCAGATTTTATAGGGTGTATACAGCGTGACTTTAGTTAGATTTTGGGTCTGATTTGGGGCAGATTTGGTGCTGATTTCGGGGTTTTTCTCTCATTCCCCACAGCTGTCGGAAAACCCCCCGAACCACATCCTGTTCCTGACCAACCTCCCTGAGGAGACCAACGAGCTGATGCTCTCCATGCTCTTCAACCAGTGAGATCTCGGGCAATTCTGGGAATTCTGGGCAGGGTTTGGGGCATTGGGGAATTCTGGGGCTTGCAAGGGGTGGAGAGAGGTGAGGAGGGCTTTGGGCTGGATTTTTTTTTTGTTAATATCAGGATTTGGGGGGAAGTTCTGGATTTTTTGGGAGGCAATTTCTGGGTTTTTGGAGGAATGTTTCCAGATTTTTTTTTGAGGAATGTTTTTTGGGGAGTTGGATTTCTGGGGAGTTGGGTTTATTTGGGAATGGCTCTGGAGTTTTTGGGGGAAGTTCCACGATTTTTGGGCATGGTTCAGGATTTTTTTTTGGAGAAACTTTCTGGTCTGGGGGGGACAGGTTTATGAATTTTTGGGGGAACATTTCTGTGGTTTTTTTAAGAAAGTTTCTAGAGTCTGAGGAATGTTTCCAGATATTTGGGGGAACATTAGTGGATTTTGGAAGGAAGTTCCTTGATTTTGGGGAATTTTTCAGGATTTTCTGTGGGGAAAGCTTCTGGCTTTTTGGGGGGACAGTTATGGATTTTTTTGGGGAAAGATCCTCAATTTTTGAGTTTATTGAGGTTTTTGGGGGGAATGTTTCTGGACTTTTTGAGGACCATTTCTCAATTTTTGGGGGGAAATGTTTCTAGATGTTTTGGGGGGAAAGGTTTCTGGATGTTTTGGGGGACACTCCTGGATTTTTTTGGGGAGCATTTCTGGACTTTTGGGGAGTTGTATTTCTGGGGTTTTTGGGGCACACTTCTGGATTTTTGGCAATCTTTCTGGATTTTTTCAGGGAGGTTGGAGGGCGGGGGAATGTTTCTGGATTTTTAGGGAGGTTGGATTTTGGAGATATTGAACAATTTTGGGAGGGTTTTTCTGGGATCTTGGAGGAGAATTTTTGGGGGTTGGATTTTGGGGGAACGTTTCTGGACTTGGTGGAATTTTTTGGTGTCTTGTGGGATATTTCTGGATTTTGGGGGGTGTTGGGTTGTGGTTTTGGGGATTTTGAGAATGTTTAAGTGGGATTTGGAGTTGGAATTTTGATTTTGGGATGTTGAATTTTCGGAAATGTTTCGGAATTTTTGGGGTTGTTGGATTTTTGGGGAGTTGAACATTGAAAGATGTTCAGAGCATTTCCCTGGAATTTTGGGGAAATCCTGCAGGACTTTTGGGGTTCTTGGGGATATTTTGGGATTTTGAGGGACATTCTGAGATTCGCAAACCATTTTGAGAGCATTTCAGTTGGATTTTGGGGGTAATTTCCCAATACTGGGGGTTTTCCCAAACTCAGGCTCTCCCCCTTGGATTTCTCAGGGATTTCCCCAAATTCTCAGCTCCTCCTGACCCCACCCCCCCATCCCAAATTCCCAGGCATTGGGAATCCAGTAGCTCCCTAGGGGGCATTTGGTGGCATTCCTGGAATTTGGGGCAATTTTGGGATTTTTTGGGGTATTTTGAGAGGAGTCAGGTGGGGGATGCGTTGGATTTTTGGGGGAATGTTTCTGGATTTTTTTGGAGGGAAATGTTTCCAAACTTTGGGAAACGTTTATGGAGTTGGATTTCTGGGTTTTTGGGGAGCGTTGCTGGATATTTTGGGGGGCATTTCTGGATATTTGGTGCAGTTGGATTTCTGGATCTTTTGCGGGGAAAAAGCCTGGAATCTGAGGGGAAATTCTGGATATTTGGGGAGCATTTCTGAACTTTTATTGGGAGTTGGATTTCTGGAACTTTTTTGGAAGTGTTTCTGGATTTTGGGGGGGGGTAGGTGGATCTTTTTGGGAATGTTTCCAAGTTTTTTGGGGGGAATGCTTCCGGATTTTTTGGAGAAATTTTTAGGTTCTCGGGTTTTTTGGGGAATATTTCTGGGTTTTTGAGAGAAGTTTCTGGATTTTTTGGGGAACTTTGCTGGATATTTGGGAATGGTGCTGGATTTCTAAGAGAGGCTGTTTCAGGGTTTTTTGGGCGGGATGCTTCTGGATTTTTGGGGGGTACATTTCTGGTTTTGTTGGGGAACATTTCTGATTTTTTGGGGGACCATTTCTGGAATATTTTTAGGGGACATTCCCAGATTTTTGGGGAACCCTCCTGGGTTTCTGGGGGAACGTTCCCAAGTTTCTAGGGGAACATTCCGTGGCTTCCTTCTGGGGGAACACTGCCAGATTTTTTGGGGAACGTTCCCAGGTTTCTGGGAGAACAGTCCCAGATTTTTTTCAGGCTCTCCTGACCCCGTTCCCCGTCTCAGGTTCCCAGGGTTCAAGGAGGTGCGCCTGGTGCCCGGGCGCCACGACATCGCCTTCGTGGAGTTCGACACAGAGGTGCAGGCAGGCGCTGCCCGTGAGGCCCTGCAGGGCTTCAAGATCACCCAGAGCAACGCCATGAAGATCTCTTTTGCCAAAAAGTGACCCAAAACACCCCAAACCCCTCCAAAATTCCCCTAACCCCCTCCCCCCCAAAAAAAGGCCTGAAATACCCAAGATCCAAAAAAGCGCCTCAAAACTGCCCCTAAATACCCAAAACCTGTCCCAAAACACCTTAAAATCCTTCCAAGCCACCCCAAAATCCCATACAAACACCTTAAAATCCTTCCAAGCCACCCCCAAAATCCCATAGAAACACCCTAAAATCCCTCAAAACCACCCCAGAATACCCTAAATCCCATAAAACTGCTCCCAAATCCCAGAAAAATACTCCAAAATCCCAGAAAACTGCCCCAGAAATGGTCCTGGCCCTGCTCCAAACACCCCCACACCCCCACTCCCCCAGGTAAGTTCAGCTCGGCCCAAATCTTCCTTTTTTTAAACCCAAATCCTCCTTTTTCCCACCTCAAATTATTTTTTTTCCAGCCCAAATCCTTTGTGGGTTCCCAAATCCCTTTTCCCATCCCAAAATCTCCCTTTTCCACCTCAATTCCCCACCCCAAATCTTGTTTTTTTCACCTGAAATCCTTTTTTTTTCACCCCAAATCTCCTTTATCTACCCCAAATAACCCTTTTCCACCCCAAATCCTTCCCTGCCCACCCTAAATCCCCTTTTCCCACCCAAAATCTCCTTTTTTAACCCCAAATCCTCTTTTCCCACCCCAAGTGCTTCCCTGCCCACCCTAAATCCTCTTTTTCCACCCAAAATCTTTCTGCATCCTAAATCCCTCATTTTCTACCCCAATCCCCCTTTTCTCCTCCGCACCCTAAATCCCCCTTCCCCCACCCAAAATTCCTTTTTTACCCCAAAATCTCCTTTTTTCATCTTAAATCCTTCTTTTTCAACCCCACATCCCCTTCTTCCACCCTGGATCCCCATCCCAAATCTACTATCTCAGCCCCCCGGGGGCTTTTGGGGTTCCTGAGGAGTTTTTGGGGGTTTTTCCCAGCATTGTACCCAGGGTCTCTCTGCAGACATTGCACCTGGAGCTGCCCCCATCCCAGATAAGCCCAAATCCCCTTTTCCCACTCCCCCACAGGCTTCTGGGGTTCCCAAGGGGTTTTTGGGGTCTTTGCCAGCATTGTACCCAGGGTCTCTCTGCAGACATTGCACCTGGAGCTTTCCCAAATAAACCCCACTGTGCCCCCCAGGGCTGGAGTGGTTTTGGGGGGATGTTGGGGATTGGGAAGGGCGTGACCCCCCAGACTTCGGGGACTGGGGGATTTCAGCCTTAAATTTGGGGGTTGGGGTGTTTGACACCCCAGGGTTTGGGGTTTGGGGGTATTTGACCAGGATTTGAGATATGGGGGGTTTTGACCCCAGGATTTGGGGATCAGGGGATTGGACCCCAGATTTTGGGGGTGAGGAGGGTTGGACACCCCAGATATTTCAAACCCCAGGAGTTGGGGATTGGGGGTTTTAACCCCAAACTTTGGAGATTGAGGGTGTTTGGCGCCTCAGGATTTAGGATTTGGAGATATTTGACCCCACACTTTGGGAATTGGGGGTGGTGGACATCCCAGATGTTTTAAACCCCAGGATTTGGGGCCATGGAGATTGAACCCCAACATGTGGGAATTGGGGAGTGTTTGACACCCTGGGGTTTGGGGGGTTTGATCCTAAAATTTGCGTTTCAGGGTGGAGGGGGGAGGTTGACATCCCAGACTTTGGGTTTAGGGATGTTTGACCTCCCCCCCAGTGTTGGAACCCCCAGGATTTGGGGTCGGGGGCTTGACCCCAGGATTTGGGGTGTTTGACCTCCTCAGGTTTGTGGTCGGGGTTGAGATCAGAACCATTCCCTGGAAGCAGCGGCGAGATCAGGAATGGGAATGGGATCAGGAAGGGGAGACACCTCAACTCAATAATGGTCCCCGACCCCGGGGAGAGACCTCGGCCAAATCCCGGAATGGACCCATGCCCACAATCCTGGACCCCTCCCCACTCCTAGACCCCGCCCCAGTTCCAGATCATCCCCCATTCCCAGACCCTTCCCCACTCCTATCCCCTCCCTGTCACGATCCACTGTACGAACGGGGGTGGTGATGGTTTGTTAACTGATCTCAGAGTGCAAAACATAACATGGAAAGGGGATTGCAGTATCAATCAAAAACAAATGCACCTTTATAAAATGACCACAGCAAATGTGTGAAAGGAATTAGGGAAAGGAAAAAAAAAAAACATAAAAGAGGGGGAGAAAGAGAGAGGGAGTATAGCTACCAAAGGTGGAGAGACGCAGTCCTCGTAGTCCAGCCCATAGAGTTTGCCTAGCCACGTTGGGATGGTCTCAAAAGTCCTGGTTAACTCAAAGTTCTGTTATAGTCCATTGCTGAGGGGGGAAACAGATCTTGAAATGGCTGAGGGGGAACAGATACAATCAAGAAGAAGAAGTCTATTGAAATTGCTGAGGGGGAAAAAGGTATTGAAGACGGGTACAGACAGTCCATGTTCTCAGCAGGATAAGTCAGTATCAGCAGTGAGTGGGACCCACTGTTTCAGGACTGCTTTCTGGGGGAAACCAGTCTAGGTCCAGTGAACACATCTGTAGGCAACACTCAGCAGGCATCCTGCTTCAGTCAGGCCAGCACCCCTGCATCAGAATTACAGGTGTCTCAGTCTCAGTCCTTGGTAGGGGGGCTTCAATCTCGGTGCCTCATGGTGGTAGTGGAGATGAAGGATTTTCCATGGGGGGGCTGCCAAAGTTGCCCCAGCAAGTTCATCTGGCCAAGAGGTGGGAAAATTCCTGGTCTATTGTCGTGAAGCAGGTGCAAGCATATAGGCCGGGTCGCCCTTTGGCAGGCCCTGCTAGAAGCAGTCACTGAAGACACAGCTGTGAACAATCACTTGGCAGGCCAGAATTCTGCTCAGGGGCCTCAGGATTTTTGGTGTTCATCCATTACTGGCAGGCCAGAATTCCGATCAGGATCCTCAGTGTCCCGATGTCTGTCCTGGGGATGGATGGTCGTGAGGTAAATGAGGAGAACTTCAGATCATCTCATACCAGCCGGTGACTCATGACAATCTTCCAAAGGTCTTCATCAGCAGGGTTCCATAGTATTGTTGCAAAGTCTTCAGGACTTGTCAAACGTTGGTAGCATATCCCGGAAAACAGAGACAGTATGTAGAGAGAGAAAGAGAAAAGAAGGAAAAGAAAAGATAGAAAAAGGTGAAAAGGGAAACAAACAAATATAATTAATAATAATTAAAACAATATTCTTTTAAAACAATTTCTTCAAATGATCCAAACAAATCACAAATAATCAAAGGCAATAAAGCAATAAATACAATAAGTATTTAAAATAATTTTTTCAAAACAAATCACCAAAAATCAAAAGTAATTTTCACAAAATCACAAAAGAAAATTGAGGATTATTTCAAAACACATACTCTAATTTATAATCACCTTGTGTCAACAGTCTTGGGGATGTCTATAGTGAAGACATCAGCCAAGTTGTGTGCATTAATTATAAACTTCAATTTTGTTAACTGTTTCATCATTCTCCAATTCATAATGAATAAGATTGCTGATAAAACCAATCAAAACTAGAATCTAAAGGATAATGATTGGATGACACATATTGTTCAGAACACTTGTGGCAGTAGGTGATGACCCAAAAAGAGTGTCCCACCACCTGTGCTCAGCATCTTTTCTTACTCTCTCTATGACATGCTGTACTTCTTTCACATTGTGATGAACAGTTACCAGGGCTTTCTGTTCATTCTTCTTGATCTCTAATATTTTGATTAAGTCCTGGTGAAGTAACAATTGCTTTACCAAAGTAATGTTCATCCCAATGGGAGTAGGTAATAGTTTGTGAATCAGTCTTTAATTGGATTGTAAAAGGTGACGAGAGGTAACTGGAGCTTCATAAGAAAAATCACATCTTGCAGTTTTGATAAAGTTACAAGCACAAAAATTCAAATTATTTTTGTGTCCACGACTACATTTTCTATAAATACAATATCGCAAGCAGTTCTAAAGCACGCACACCCATTGCCTATGTATATAAGGACTGTTTCAGAAGTCTTGTTAGGATGAATTTCAAAATGACGTTTTGCTCTGTTCCAAACAAATGTCTTGAGCTATAATTGCATTGCTTTCACAGATGAACCATCGTTGTTCTCGGACAATACAAGATTCCAAATTAATTGTTTGCCATTTTTTACCTATTTGATGGGCCCATTATCTATGTTCAGAAGGATAGAGAATAGCTCCATTATGATTCAGCCCTAATGCAATAATAGAAAATATCAAATGCACTGAGGCATTGCGTATGGTTAACACAAGAGCTGTGGCTGTGTTTGTAATTGGGTCATAAGTAAAATTCACCAGGTTCCACCAAGATTGGAATTCTCTTTCAAAATCAGTGGCCCTGTCCCAAATTATTTTCTGAATTTTAGTAGGAAAAGTTCCTTCTGCTCCTTCTCTTATAATTGAGGCAGCAACTGACTGCATCCACAATTGTGCCTGGATACAGCTAAGAGCCAAAGAAAGGTTGTTTTGTGTAGCACTGAGTGCATCAATTACCAATTTGTCATCATTTACATTTACCTTCTCCCAATTTGGTAATGTGTTTGATAACAATAAGTCATCCTTATTGGCTTTGGGAACACAGCAGTGGTCGTTAAAATTTAGTCAAATCTCTATTTGTGGCAGCTAATTTATTCATTAGTACTGCTGAATCAATAATATTTAGAATTCCCAAACCTGCTCCCGCAACACCAGTTATGTCTCTTAGCATCCATTTTTTAAAAGAGCTCCCTTTTCACAGCGAGGTGGTCCAACCCTCAAAGGAAGTCTGCAAAAAAGGCGAACAGGCCAGCTGAATTTCTGAGACATTGTTTTGCATCAGCAATTTGACTTGTTTAAGAGACCGTGACGGATTGAACAATATTTGTTGTTGATCAGTTTTCCTGATTATATACGGTCCAATTTCAAAAATTCTCAGACTAAGCATAAAGCAATGGTTGGGCTGGAGTGGTGGTAGTAGAAGGTTGGGTCATAGCATTTATTATGAACTTAAGAGAAAGGCCTTCAGTATTTTTGGACCAAAGACAAACTACTTCTGCAGTTTGTGTTAATGTAAAATTGTGCCAACAGTCTTGTGTGCTTGAGTGCGTACAAACCTGTTCACGCTTATTTGTCTGTTCTGTCAAAACACTGATTGAGATTGCTTTACTATAAATAGTTCCGTTAATCATTCAGCACCCTATGGTAATTTCTTCTCCCGCTACCCCTTGAAGCTGCCAGGTTTTTTGTTTTTCCCATTCCTGCAAAGTGAACAAAAGCCTGGGACCAAGGCCATTCGGTAACACATTGACTAAGGGGACTCTCAGTTCCTTCTACCAATTGGGGTATTACTATTGTACTTAATGTGGGCTTCGTCGTCTCAGTCCCTTCTGCCCACTAGGATGTAACTACTGTACTCAATGTCAGCTTTGTGCTCTCAGTCCCTTCTACCCATTGGGGTGTAACTATGGTGCTCAGTGTGGGCTTCATGCTCTCAGTCCCGTCTATTCCACTGGGATGTAGCTACGGTACTCAGCGTGGCTTTTGTTATAGCGTCTATCTTAAATTTATAAGCTAAGCCTTTTCAACCTAATGGGTTGGTCAAGTTATTTTGTCAGCGGCATGTCACTTAAGTTGGTTTAGTTAAAGTAAAATTATGCCAGCAATCAATTGGTTCATTTTTACAATCCTTTGTACTTGCAACATTGTTCGTTTTGGGACCTAGAATGTAACTACCAACATACTCCTGGCAGCAGCACAGCGTAAGGGGAATTTGTTTGGCACACTCCCACTTGTTTGTAGGACACAGTCTCGCTGAAGGGATATCCAGATCATTTTTCCCACCTGGTTCCATAAAATTTCCAGAAACTGTAATGGAGGTGGCTTTCTCATAGAGAGATCTTTCCACTTTTCTGCATGCTACCACAATCATTTCACCAATTGTTCCAGTTAGGGTTCTAGTCCAGTCCTTCTGATCCCATCCCCACTCACTTGGACCATATACCTGGGGGTCATGCAGCACTACAGGCTGTAGGTTCGGGTGGCCACCCTTGGGACACGCTCCTAGAACATTAGTGGGATGGAGGGTAGCTTCAGATCATGACCACTCAGCAGGATCCTGTCCATGGAATTGTGGTAGGATGCAGAAAAGCATCACCAGTGTTATCATGGTTCTGATGATTCTCATGTCCCTCGGGGTTCTTCTGTAAAAGTAAAAACAACAGAAATCCTGCCACTGAGGGCAGAAAAGAGTTAAAATGATAGGATTATCCAGCATGTATTTATCCAATGCTCTTTCCCTAGAGCATCACAGGCTACCCATGCATATTTCTTCAGAGGGGTTTTCAGCACTAGTGCTACTTCCCCTACAGTAGGGAGGTCCACCAGAACAGGTTGTCCAGGGTAATGTGCTGGACTTTTTGAATCGTCAGGTCCCCGTAGTGCGGGAATGATGCTTGGAGCTGTTGGGCAAAAGGCAGTGATTTTGGGACATCCATTCATCCCCCATCTACTGTTCACTCTTTTAACAGCTTCTCATGGCGGAACGTCCCAATTTCCCTCCCGTGGCTTCAGAAGTCCTTTCAAAAAACCATTGGTCCTTTCTAAGATCCCCTTAGCTTGAGGGTAGTAAGGGATGTGGAAAGTCTGCTTAATTCCTTCACCTTTTGCCCAATGCTGTACACCTCTCGCAGTGAAGTGGGACCTGTGATCAGATTGAATTTCCTGTGGCTTTGGGAAAGTTCCAAACCACCCCTGCAAAGCTTTAACTGCATTATCACCTGTAGCTCTTTTCAAAGCATCAGCTTGAACCAACCCAGATACAAGTTCTACTCCTACTAGCACAAAGTGTTTACCTCCTGACTTCTTAAAGGGGCTGATATAGTCTGCCTGCCACACGTCCTATAAGCCTTTACCCTTTCTTAAACGCAGAGGGTCATCTTCTAAAGGATGTCTCTCCAGCCACATGCGACATTGCTCGCAGGCTGATACGCATGTTTTACACATTTCCCTGGTAACCGGCCAACCACGAGCATGAGCTTCTTTGTACAAATCTTTTGTACCTGTGTGCTGTCTTTTTACATGCAGCCATTCTGATAGTTGATCCCAGTCCTCAGTAATTTCTTCCTTTTTCAGGGGGCTGAGCCTTGCTAGCTCATCAGCTCTATTCTTCCACTCTCCTGCTGGGTTTCCATCTGTTTGGTGAGAAGCTACCCAACCAACAGCAAAATTTCCTTGGCCTGCGACATCTAAAATTTCTTGCCACTTTTCCTTTTACCACACTGGAATTCTGTGAACTTCCCAATCATTTTGCTGCCGGAAAGGAAGCCACTCGGTACAACCTTTGTACACTGCGTAAGAGTCGGTGTAAATGCAGACAAGAGAAATGTTCTGTGCCTCAAGTCAGAAAACACTCCAAACAGCTATGAGTTCCCCAGCTGGAGCGCTGCCTTCCCCTTCAGTAATGATTCTTTCACCAGATGAAATGTGTAAGGCAGCTGCTCTATATCTCCATACCTTCCCTTCCTGTTTTGCAGAGGCATCTGTGAACCAAGAACTTGCTGCTAGTTCCAGGGAGAAAGGAAGGGCAGCTTTGATTACAGAGGAGATTTATCTTGGCTGCTAACCAGGCTCTCAGTGCCTTGGATTGTTAGATTTTTAGCTGCATCTTCCATTATTGAGACGGTATTACAGTAGGCTTCCATCTGAGCATACCATTTTCTAACTGAGGCCCTTTGGGCTACCCCGTCAGGTGAGGGGGGGTCCCATTAGTGACAATTTTGATAACTTTGAAAGGGTCTCTTAATACAATAGGCTGTTGTGCAATTTTTTCCTCTTCTAGGAGAGCTAAGCTAACCAAAAAACATCCCCTTTTCCCAGGTAGTGCATCTTTTCTCAGCATCTTGGAAACCACAGGAATAAAAACCATTTGGCAGTGGACCCCACTGCCAAATGTGTACTGATAGCCCTGAGGAGGCAAATCCCCATTCCACCTGAAAGGGATCTGTGGGATGCATAGAGCCTAGTGCTTGGTGTGCTGTTGCCTCAAAAATCAGTAATTGTAATGCTTCTTCCTGAGAAGGTGTCCAATCCCATTTCACCCCTTTCCTCAGCAAGTCAACAAGCGGCCTAGCAATTATTGAGAAATCTGGGATGTGTTTTCTCCAGAACACTAATAGTCCTAGAGCTTGCTGGAGATCTTTCCTCAATTCAGGCGTTTGAATCTGATCTAAAGAGGTTAGGATATCGGGTGGAATACATGTTGTATCTCCTTTCCTCCAAATTTCCAAAATCTTCACTTCCTGAGAAGGCTTCTGAATTTTCTCTGGGAGAATCTGCAAATCAAGACTTTCTAAGTGAGCGATTATTTTCTGCTGATGTTTCTCTACTACCTCTATTTCAACCCTCTGCCCCCCTCCCCCCACCAGAATGTCATCAATGTATTGATTATCAGCTACAGGATCAGGTTTGGGTATTTTTCCTAATTCCTGGGCTAAAGCATGGTGGGCCAAAGTGGGGGAGTGTTTGTTGCCTTGGGGAAGCCTAGTGCAAGTGTATTGCTGTCCTTTCCCATGTGAAGGCAAAATGGTCCCTATCTTCTGGCTGTATAGGTATCATAAGGAAGATGTCTTTGACATCCATTGTTGCCATTGCCATGATTGAGTGAGCCTTTTCTTGAATTGATGTTATTAACTCAGCTAAGTTTGGGACCAGTGCTGTAAGAGGGTCTGTGTTGGCATTAAGCCTGCAAAAATCTACTGTTAATCTCCACTTTCCATTGGCTTTTCAGGCTGGCCATATGGGTGAATTATAAGGAGAATGTGTGTGAATTGTTAGCCCTTCGTTTCTCAAGTCCTGTATAACCAGTTTGAAACCTTCTCTGGCACCAGAAGGTCGAGGGTATTGTTTTACATTAGTTGTTTTACTATATGGTAGGGAGGGTGCGGTTTGAAGCAGCCTAATCTTAAGTGGCAGTGTGCCAAAAGACCACAGAAATCCCTCAGAGTCTTCCCACTGCCTCCCAGCAAGGACAAACATTCCTAATCAATTATTTGGAATGTTCCCAATTACTGTTTTGATGACTAGTTGATGCTCATTTCCAGGGAGCGTCAGTTTGACTGAGGCAACATTCATAGATTCTGTAGTTCCCAGAGCATTAAGAACACAGCATTGTCTCTTAGTTGGAACAATTCCACACCTCTGGGCATCCTTTTTTGTTAGTGCAGAGAGCTCCAGTGTCAATCAAAAAGGTTACTAGTACTCTTTTGGGCCCCATGATAGCTGGGATTAATATATCTCCTGATTTATTTTTAGTGAGCATTCTTAAATAAACCCACGCTCCGCCCCTTTGCCCACCTGTAAGCGGCAGAGAGATTTGTTTCCCGAAAACTCTATTGGATTTGGTTCACTGCCCATGTTCTGAGAATCCCAGGGGAGGGTTCCGCTGCCTGGATTCTAAGAGAGAAGCTGGCAGAGGGTTAATTTTGGCTGGCTTCTCGTGTTCTGTGGGAGAAGCTGGGGGAGGGTTAGTTTTGGTTCCTGAGAAGTGAGGGGTGCACTGGGTTGAGCCGATGAATTTGGTGCTAATTATTTATTATTTTCTGCAATTTATCAAGGGGCAAACCATCCATCACCTCTTTGGGGACCCACTTTTTAATTCCTAACAACCACCAACGGTGGCGGCTAGAGATCTGTTTTCCTTTCTCTATATTTTCACTGTGAAGAGCCCCAATAAACCAAACACCTTTTTTTTTCTCTGATTTCTCCTCCGGGGTTTTTATAGGTCCATATTGTCTACAATAATTAATCAGATCTACTGCAACTTCACCCCATGTCCAAACTTTACAGTTACTGGCAGGTGAATCAGATTGAGAAGCTGAGGACTGTGAGGGGGAAGAGTATGGAGTGAAGCCAGGATCAGTAGTTCCAGTGTGGTCAGTGGAGTTCCTGAGGAAAGTTTCTAGTCTTTCTACAGGACTTGAAGCCATTATGGTTTTCTGTAGAGTCATTGCTGTAGGTTTAAGTGTTTCTGGAAGCCCACAAATTCAAGGGGTCATTAGTTCTGGCTTCACAGGTAATTGCATTGGGCATTCAAAACCAGGATGTAATTTCTTTTCATGGATGATTTGCAGGCAGGCGGCTTTGTGGACGCTTTCTAAGAGCTGGTCGGTGGTGCCAGCGATTGCCAGGGGGTCACCCCTTTCCAAAGGATTCATTCTCCTGGTCCAGAAGGACGCACCCTGTGTCAGGGACCATGCATCACGCTTATCTCCTGATCTCCTGTTGTTAAGAAGACTCCACGTCCCCAGTGGCCTCCTTTTCAGTTAATTTAATTTGATCTCCACCACTGAGGGACACTCGGAAGACATATTGTGTCTCCGATTCTTGTGGGAGGTGCCCGAATTCTTTTTACAGCTTAGCTAATTCGGTAGCACTGAATGGTATTTGTTTAGTTGTGATATGTGGGTCAAGATCCTCATCATTAATATAGTTATATTCTGTTTGAACCAAGGGTCTCAAGTGAGGACAGCAGTATTCCCCACAATTTTTTACCACCTCAAGTTCCTTATGGGGATAGATCTGTTTAATGTGAGGAGTTTCCTTTGCCTCTGTAGAAGAATCAGTATTATGTGAATTCTTAACATGTTCCTCTCTAAGGGCAGCTCGCAACATATAGATCTTGTTTCTATCTTCATTTAATTGTTTTTGCAAAATTTCAACTAGGTTTTATGGGGAATCTACTACTGCTGTTTCCTCACTTCTTCACTTAAAACAGGTCTCTATCACTGCTGTGAGACAAGCTCCCAAAACTGAGCAGAGGATGGTCTTATTTTTGGCCAGTTTTAATTTTGTTTCATGTTGTAAAGAACATATTCTGTCAATAACATTTTCTAAATTAAACTAGTTCTCTGCCCAAACTTCCCGGTTTGGCATTGTATTTAGCGAGCAGAGCACAAAACTCAGCTTTAACTTTTGCACTGAGGTTTTCACTCATTTTGTGAAGAGACCAGAACCACAACAAGGAGATAAGTTAAGTTACACAATCACACAGCCTTTGCTGTGTTCCCCTTTGCTTCCCTGGGTGGGTGAAGGGATGAAGCTGCCTGAGAGGTCCTGATTAGTTACTCCAAAGGTGTCCCCTCCTTCCCAGACAGTCCAGATACACACACTAAAATGGTTCTTTTGTGAAGGGACCAAAAACCACAACAGGGAGGTACAAACTACCTTACACAACTACACAACTCTTGTTGTGTTTCCCCTCACTTCCTTGGGTGGGTGAAGTGATGAATCTGTCTGAGAGGCCCTGCTTAGTTACTCCAAAGATGTCCCTTCCCAGGCAGTCCAGATACACACAAACACTAAAACACTTTCCTCTTTTTGCACTTGGAGATCTTTTGTGAATTTCTGAAGACAGAACCCTCAGTTGAGTATCGGGATGTTTTTGACCTAGGTGTGTGCAGTTTGTGGGAAATTTGAGTAACACCCCTTGCTATCCAGACATGTTCAACTCTTTGGGGAATGAGGGGTTGGGTGCAGCTGGTGTAGAACTTTTTACCTGTATCATCAGCCCATGCTTGGTGCTTCTTCAGTCTAACCTGGTTTTAGCTAATTTTGCTGTTTGCAAGTTAAAACTTGTTATCTTGCTCTTGATGGCATTTGTTGTGTCACTTGCTCTGCTATCTTGCTTTCTCTTCTATCTCACTTTACGTGCACATCTCAGTCCAGTGCTGCTTGTGGTGAACTTTTCCTTGCACACCACTAAGGATTCCCCCCACACCCCAGTGTCCCAGCAGCTCCATGCCCAGCCAGGAGGAGCAGCAGGGTTGACAGAGCATCCCCCCATATTTCACCCACACTAATGATACAGGTGGACACTTGGGAGGCTGCCTCAGGCTTTATTGTCCACCAACATCCCAGGAGGGAGCAGAAAATTGTCCCCCCTCTTGCAGATGCTGATTCCAGAGGCTCACAATGCTTCCTTGATTCCATGAGGTTCTGTCAAGTCCCGGTGAAATCTTGGTGCCATGTTGTTTCATAGCCTCACACTGCTCTCCTGGCTTCCACAAGGTTCCTCTGTGACCCACTGCAGCCTTGGCTCCATGACGGTCTCTTGGCTTCTATGAGGATCTCCTGGCTCTCATGATGCTCCGCTACGTCCCAAGGGGCATCTGTGGCTTGGCTTTGGAGTCCTGCAAGATCCAAAGATTTTCCTCCAAAAAACACCAGTCCAGGGACCCGCAGGATATTTGGGCTGAGCTCCCCTTCTCCAGGCTGTGGGGAGATATCGCGAAGTCTCAAGTGATGTTACGCTTAGGTGGAACCCCCTCCCCTTTTACCGTTAACTGACCGTTACCCCCTGTTATAAATGACCCTGCCTAACTGTTAATAAATGCCAGTTACTGTCCACCACATTGGTGTATGCGTGTGCTTGGCCCGTGTGGCAGAGGCGCTGCCACCGAACCGTCCTTGACCCGGGACGCCACGCCCCAAGCGGCGGCAACACCAGGCATCTGCTTGGAACCCAAGTGACTATTGTGACTCCATGGAATATCATGGAACAAACTGTCACTTGTAAGACTGTGGGGTGCCACTGTCAACATTGCCACTGCCCGTGGAACCAAGTGACCAGGGTGACACAGCCAGCCTTAATGGAATACAGGAGACCACTGTGACCCAATGGAAACTCACAGAACCAAGGCCCTGTTGTGAAACAGAGGGGCCTCATGGCACCAAGGAGACCATTGTGAGGCAATGAAATGGAAGAAGGAGTAAATTGTCAACACAACAGGGCCTGATGGAGCCCAGGTGCTGATGGGACATTTCCAAGGCTCGTGCAAGCAAGTGTTCATAGTGACAGAGCCTGGTCTAATGGAACACAGGACAACATTGTTACCTAATGAAATCTCATGGAACCAAGTGTGCACTGTTTTACCGTGCAGCCTCATAGTGGTGAGACCACTGTGTTGCAATGGAATATCCTAAAACCAAGGCTCCGTTGTGACAAACCTGGGTTTTATGAAACCAAAGACACCACTGTGATGGAATGGAATCTCAAGGAGCCAACGGACAACTGTCAACACATCAGGTTCTCAAGAAACCAAGTAAATACTGTGACACTGTGGAATCTCATGGAACCAAGTCTGAATTGTTACAAAGAGGGGCCTCATGGGATCCAGGGAACCATAGCAACACCATGGAATCTCATGAAAGCAAGTGTCCAAAGTTTCATGGTGCAGCCTCATAGAGCGCTGGAGACCATTGTGTCGCAATGGGACCACATGGAACAAAGGCTCCATAGTGACACAGCAGGGCCTCATGGAATGCAAGAGATCATCCTGATGGAATGGAAACTCATGGAACCAAGGGTCCACTGTTTTACAGCGTGGCCTCATGGAGTACTGGAGACCATTGTGACACCATGAAAATGAATAGCACAAAGGCTCCACTGTGACCCAGCAGGGCCTCATGGAACCAAGGACACCACTGTGATACAATGGAATCTCTAGGATCCAAGGATCTATTGTCAACTCATCAGGTTCTCATGAAAGCAAGCAGAACATTGTGACAGAGTAGAATCTCATGGAAGCAAGGCTCTACTTTATTCAAGTGGGGCCTTATGGGACACAGGTGCCACTTGGACATTGTCAGGCCTAGGAGAAACAAGGCACCACTGTGGCAGACCAAGGCCTCATGGGACCTAGGAGAGCACTGTGACACAATGGAATCTCATGGAACCAAGGGCCCATTGTGACACGGCAGGGTCTCATGGAACCCCTGTACCTCTGGGACATTGCCAAGGCTTGTGCAAGCAAGGTTCCACAATGACAAAGAAAGGCCACATGGTAGCCAGGAGATCACTGTGATGCGATGGATTATCATGAAACCAAGGCCCCATTGTGACAAAGCACGGCCTGACGGAAACCTGGTGCCATTGGGACATCTCCAGCCTTGGTGGAAGCAAGTGTCCATTGTGACACAGCACAGCCTCAAATCACAGGAGACCAGAGTGATGACATGGAATCTTGGGGAACCAAGTGTCAATTCTAAACACAGCAAGGACTCATGGAACCCAGGAGACCATTGTGACGCCACACTTTGCCACAATGGGGCCATGCTTCTGTGAGAATCCATGGACCCACAATGTTCTCCTGGGTTCCAAGAGGCCCCGCTGTGTCACAATGGCCCCTTGCTCAGGGTCCCTGTTGCCCCTGGGTTCTGTGGGGCCATGCTGCGTTCACAACTGACACTTGCTTCCATGAGATTCCATTGTGTCACAGTGGTCCCCATGTTTCCATGAGGTTCTGCTGTGTCACAGTGGACACTGGGTTCCACAAGAGCTGGCAATGTCCCGGTGGCACCTGTGTCCTGTGGGCCCCACTTTGCCAAAGCAGAGCCTTGGGTTAACAACTGACCCTTGTTTCCTTGAGATTCCATTGTACCACAGCAATCTCCTTAGTTCCATGAGGCCCAGTTGTGCTACAATGGTCTCCAGCATTCCATGAGGCCCTGCTGTGTCACTATGGAACCTTTGTTCCATGTGTTCCCATTGTGACACAATGGTCTCCAGTGCTATATTGTGCACAGTGGTCTCTATGAGGCTGCGCCTTGAAACTCTGGACTCTTGCTTTCATAAGATTCCATGTTATCACTGCCAGGAAAATCCACAAACGCCAGAGGTTTAGGTCCACAAATGAGACAGAGGAGTCCTTCCACTTTATGTGAATAAAGGGAGAGAGTTCACTAGGGCACACAGCTGCAGGGTTTTCTCTCTCAAGGTTTCTGAGGGTGCAGCCTCTTTTTATCCTAAACTCCCGGCTGCATGCTGTCCTCTTCCCATTGGACAAGGTACTAGGAAGGCACAGCCTTCTCAACCTGCCTACCCCATATTCCTCCTTGAACCTGGAATTTCCCCTCAAAGTTCAGGCTTGTGCAGATCCTTGTCTGTTTCAGGAGTCAAGTTGTCTGCACCCAGTAACAAACCTGCTGGCCAAAGTCAGTAGAAATATTACCACCCATTTCAAAGATATTAATACCCATCCCTTTATCCATCAAATTATTCATAAAGATATTAGCTTACATATTTCTTCTCAAATTGATGTTTCTTGTGCTGGTGACAGTCTTTTAAATCCAGCCTTCTGCCTGACCTCTCTGCTGTTGTAGTTCCATGAGCAGAGGTTGCTGTCTCTTACCCCTTCCCATGGGCAGGCTGGTGTTCAGCCATCTCCAGGACAGCAGGGCCCCACCCCACATCACTGTGACCTAGGAAGACAAAATCCATCACTCCAAATGTCCCCCCTGTCTCCTTCTTCCCAGGCATTTGACTCTGGCAGTGGGGTTTGCTGCTGGTTGCTGCAGGAAAAAGGAGATGGCTGTTACACTTTGGGGCACATGCAAACAAGGAAGCTCCTATGACACTGGGGCCCCATGGAACCAATATCCATTGTGACACACAGAAGCTCAGAGAACCAAAGAAACTCCTGTGACACTGTGGGGACCATGGAATCAAAAGGCTGACACGTGGAAATAGAGATTCCGCAACCAGCAGGTTAGTGAAGTAGATATGTTTGTTTATTCAGCGCTGGACACAAGGGGAATCACTTCTTAAAAGCTGTGTGTGTCCAGCAGAGCAGATGCTCTGTATTATATACACTTAAACTCATACATATTTATCATTGCCTATACATATCCATAACCTCTCCCTGCCTGCTCTCACTTTGTATATCAATCAGCTTCTATGGTTCTGTGCTTCTGCACTTTTAGCACTCTTCACATCTGCAATTCTCCAAGGCTTCTTGTCATGGTCCAAATCACAGATCCAGGTTTTACCAGTTTTTCGAGCACTGGTTCAGTCTTCAACAATAGGTGAGATCCCTTAAAGTATAGAAAGTCCCCTTAAAGTATAGGAAAGAGGAACATCTGTTCTTGATTACACAACAATATAGGAAAAGAACCATCTATTCTTGATTACACTATAAACTATAGTCTGTTTAACCTTTGATTACACAGCCAACTATAATCTGTTTAAGCCTATATCAATGCCCCCTTTTCTAAACTATAGGAAAATTCTTTTGCCTTCTAGGTGATACCGCAATATTTTTTATTGTGTTTTCATGCGCTTCAAGCATTGTGATCATTACATTTATATTTTCATTATCCTAACAATCCAAATAAGCATAAACAATAATAAAACTAGACTTATGCAAACTAAAACTAAAAGCACTATTATAGGATGACACAACATATTTAAGATCCCAGTGGCAGTAGGGGACTGTCACTTGTATTAGGGATGGCTGAATAAAGCGACACGGACTCCTATGTTGTCAGAAGGCAAATGCCCCATTTATTAGCCATCACATTCTTTTATAGACTGTTCCGACAAAGCTGGACCTGATTGGTCCTCAATAAACACCCCTCATATCATTGGCTAATTAGAAATAGCACCCTTCTTGTGAACATCTTACAAGTAAATAACAAATTCAAAACACCAGCTCCAAAGATAAAAGATTGTTTTAATTCTTTCTCTGAGCTTTCTCAAAACTCCCCAGAGCAATGCCTGGGAAAGTTTATCTGACTCTCTCTGACCAGACTGTCAGCATCCACAGGGGACCATCCAAAAAGTACTTCCCACCAATGGTGAGTCATGTCATCCCTTACTTGTCTTAAAACTTTCCCTATCTCCTCAGCATCATGGTGGATTGTGATTAAAGTTTTCTTTCCAGTCTCCTTTACTTCTTTGAGAATGTTCCCTAGGTCTTCATGTCTTAATAATTGTTTTACTAGAGTAAGGTTCACCCCGATGGGTGTGGGTAATATCTCCTGAACTGTAGTAAAATTAGTTTTTGCATATTGATACAACAAAACTATTGCCTGATAAGAAAAATATCACCCACTTATTTTGACAAAATTGCAGATACAAAGGTTAGAGTGGTTATAGATCATAGTTAGAATTATCTATCACTATGGTGGGGCGTGCTGTTCTTAGATACGCACAGCCTTGGCCTGCATACACAAGCATAGTTGTTTGGTTAACTGGATGAACCTCAAAATGACAGATACTCTGTTCAGTATCTAGGCAAATGTCTTGTTCATCTATGGTGTTGCTTTCACAAATGAATCCTAGTTGTTCCCTTGCAATACAAGACTCTATATTTACAGTTCGCCACTTTCCTTTAGTCTTACGTGCCCAAGTTCTCTGTTCAGAAGGATATAACAAGGTTTTGTCATGGTTCAATCCTAAGGCAATGATGGGGTGGATCATGTGTATTGAGGCATTATGAATGGTCAACATGAAATCAGTCACTATGCTGGTGACAGGCTCATAAGTGAAATTTACTAAAGTCCACCAGGACTCCACCAAGCTCTCTTTCTACCTCAGTAGCATTCTCCCAAACAATCCTTCAGATCTCAGTGGGGAAGGTGCCCTCCCCTCCCTCTTGTATAACTGAGGCAGCGATTGATTGCATCCATAGTTGTGCCTGTATACAGCTGAAAACATTTTAATGAAACATTGTCTTGGAATGTATTTAGTGCAGTTATTGTTAACTCATGATCCTGTTCCTCCATATTTTCCCACCCTGGTAATACTTTAGATAATTTCCATTGGCTATTGCCTAATGCTAGTAAGGAAGACTGAGAGGTTTTTATAATTTAACTAGATTGCTGCCTGCTACAGCTAATCTGTTCATTAATCCTTCTGAATCTATTGTATTTAAAAACCCCAATCCTGTTCCCAGTACCTCTGTAAGGTTTTTCTTCCTTCAAGTTGTATGTATAAGTTTCTGTAGCCAATTGGTCCATTCCATGAAGGAAGTCTTAAGGAATGGAGCACATTCTGACCAGATGTTAGAAGCACTCACCTGTATTGCCATTTCAACTCGCTTCAGGGACCATTCTGGGTTAATCAATAGCTTTTGAATTCCCGTATTTTTAATGGCATGTGGCCCTATTTTGGTAATTAGAGGTTGGAGCTCCTCTTTATGTTGGGGCTTTTAATTTTTTGTTATGTTTTCATCAAGATCCTTGACTTTATTTTAATAAATTTGTGTTATTGTATAGAAATTGTATACCCCTGTGTTAATTAAGCATTTATTGCCAACCTCTGTTGAACCTATGGGCCCATATTTTGTTGTATCATATAATACTTTCCCTAAAAACTTTGTAGCATTCCCAGTAACAATGATACCTGTAGACTCATAGAAGCTTCCCCACAACTTTTTAATAGTGGTGATGCCATTGAAGGTGCGCATTGGTATTACATTTTTTGGTTTTTGCATATTCACACATCCTTTGATTAAGATTAGGATCGTGTAAAGAGTAGCTTTCCAGGATGTACTTGTGTGACCTTCCAGGAAGACTGTGGAGCCTTTTTGATTCTGGTGTGATGTATCCATTGATGCCGAATTTGGCCCCAAAAGGCGAGAATAAGCTGCCCAGAGACTGGATTTGAGGTCTATAGGCAGGAGGTATTTATTGGCAACGCGTTGGAGAAATCACTAAATGGATTTCCAAATTGTGTACAGCAAAAGCAGGTTTTTATACAATTTTGAAAAAGGATTACATCATTATTACATGCATATTCATAGGTAGGCAGGAGTACAGTCGGAGTCTTCCAGGAATTCTTGGTCTTCCTTCGTTAAATTTTAAGCTTTTCCTAATTTGGGCAGTTTCCTGTTATTCTTGGCATGTTTTTCCATGGCTTGGCAGAAGTTATTGTTGTAGTTGGCTTGATTCTATGGCTTGGCAGGTCACTTTAACTTATTGGCTTCCATTTCTGCTTTTCTCTTCAAATATTCTAATTCCAATGTTTCCTCTTCAAATATTCTAATTCCAGAGTTTCTTCTGTGTGTGTTTTTTGGTTAACTTATCTAGATATATGATCAAAGTTAGGGCTCCCTAACAGTGTATTTTAGGTTATTTATTAACTTATCCAAATATCTGATCAGAACTCTTCCTAATAGTGTATTTTAGGCTATTTATTAACTTCTGCGATTCCCTTGATATACTTTTAAGTGTTTTTTTAATTCTTTTATTTCTCAAAAACTTATTGTTCAATATAATGAATGGCTTCACCATGATGCTTGTTCCTTGATCTTGACTGCTGTGAAGGAAGTGAAGAGCACTTGGAATGGTCTCTCCCACTGTGGCTCCAGAGTTTTTTCTGCAAGAGTCTTTACATACACACAGTCTCCAAGTTGGGTGTTATGCACAGGCCCATCCAAACCCCTGCTTCAAGTCGCAACCACATTTCTCAGTTTTGTGTAGTTTTTTGCCTAATGCCACTATGTAGGAGGTCATAATTTCATCCCCAGCTTATGTGGACATCCCTCTTCATATTCCATAAGGTCTCCCATACAAGATTTCAAAAGGGCTCAGTCCTTCTTTTCCCCTTGGTCTCATTTGTATGCACAAGAGTGCGAGAGAAGGAGACTGAGGCCAGGTCAAGTTTGTTTCTTGTCCTAATTTCACAATCTGCTGTTTGATTAAATGGTTCATCTTTTCTACCTGTCCACTTGGCTAGGATGATATGGGGTATGAAGCTGCCAATTGACACCCAAATGGTAGCTGATTTGCTGCACTATTTTTGAGGTAAAATGTGGTCCTCTTAATCCTCTTTGTCCTCTTAGGTACTCTATGTCCTCTTAGATATAGGTGCTGGAACTCCAAAGAGCAGTATTATTTCCTCTATTAGTATTCTTGTTACTTCCCAAACCTTGGCTGTTCTGGTAGGGAATGCCTCTGGCCAGCCTGAAAAGGTATCAGTTAGTATCAGTAAATATCTATACCCCCTTTTTCCTGGGAGTTCCATAAAATCAATCTGCCACTGGTGCCCAGGCCCATTGCCTTTCCCAGTTTGGCCTAATTTTGGTTGGGCGTATTTTTGGGATTAGTCTGGAGGCAAAGATCGCATTGCAGAGTCACCTGTTTCACACTGGCATGTAATTCCTAGCAATAATTCCTCTAAGTAGAAACTGGTGTAGGGCATCTCCCCCCCAGTGCCTTTTCTTGTGCTCTTCCCTAACCCAAAGGCCATATTAAGTAGGAGGAATGATCAGTTGCCCTTGTGGAGTGAGAGCCTACCCTTCTTTATTAAATGACCCATCTAGGTCAGAAATTAGGCTTTGATCCTCTTTGGTATATTTTGGCTCACCTTCTAGGGAGATTTGCCCATCAAGGCTCCTGTTTTTATCTCTCTCTTGGCTGCCTGTTTTGCCTCTCTGTCCACCAGCTCATTTCCTTTTTCCAATTCCTAACTTACTTTTTGGAGTGCTTTGATGTCTATGATTGCCACTTTCTCAGAGCTGGACTGCCTTCAACAGTTTCAGGATCTCTTCTACACATTTAATGTTTTTGCCCTTGAATTTAATAGTCCTCTTTCCTTCCAGATTGCTCTGAGTGCACGTATGACTACAAAGGAACATTTTGAGTCTGTATAGATATTCACAGTTTTGCCTTGGGCCAGTTTGCCTGAGTGTAGCCAGTTCTCCAAGCGAAGCAGGTCTCAGGTGAGTGAGGAGAGACAGGATGGGGTTGGGAATGTTGAGCAAGGTTGTCCACACTGGGTCAGACCTCAAGGCACAGCTTCTCTGACCAGGCCTGACCACCTGAGGAAAGTCCCTGGGTCAATAGCAGTCACTGAATGCTGCAATCAACTCTTCTCTAAAGAGAAATTTAATAAAATACAATCTTTAAAATAGGAATTCATATTTTTTAGAAGCTCTTAGAAGTATTTCTCCATTACTGCAGTAGGAAGTCTTTCTAATGAACAGCACCAGACCAGAGGGAAATCAAGGCAGAGCCATGGTTTGTCAGGACTTGCTTGATCCTAATGAACCCTGTGGTGCATTTAGTGCTGAGCCCTGGAATCTCAGAGCCTGAGAGGAGATTGCACAAACCTTTGGAGTCAGTCAGAAAAAAATCCCAAAGTGTCTCGAGGCATTAATGGGTCCCACTGAGATCTATCCTAAACACAGGCTCCTCATGGACTCCTTGGAGGAGAGAATTGGAGGCCAGGATTGCACAAAAACCTCTCAGAGACTCAGTGTGGGAAAGAAAGTCCAAAGCACCTTAAACACCTTGCATATCTCAAAGTATTAATGAGCCCCACTGAGTGTCAGTACAAAGCTCTCAAGGGACTTGTTACAGCAGATAATTGGGGCCATGATTGCACAAACTTCTCACAGAGTCTGTACTGATGCCTAAAGAGGCTACCTGGAACAGAGGTGAGACAGTGTTAAAGAAATAAAGTAGGGATTTATTAAAAGGCCTTCAAAGGATACACTTTGGGCAGTAGAGCCCGGCCGTGGCTCCACCCAAGATGGACTGAAAATGGATGCAAGATGGATGACCGGCCATGAGTTTTCACACTTTTATAAGTTTTGGTCCATTTACATATTAGGGTTAATTGTCCAGTTACAGCTTCAGGTTATGAAGACCCATCTTCTCAGTTTGGTCTCCTCAATTCACTATTGTTTATACTTTTGAGGCCTGAAGCTGCAACAGTATCCTTGGTTCTCAGGCTGGAAAAGGATTGTTTTGTCTAACTACACTGTGAAGAGAACTTGCTAACACTCTATCTGAAGTTCAGAGTTATATACTAATGCAGTACCGAATCTGGAAAGTATGAAAGCTGAAACTTAAGGCATCCTTATCGAAAGGGAAACACCATGTACTTTGAAAAAATGGAAGTACCTTGAAGCATTAATGAGCCCACTTAGTTTTGTTACTGACAAAGAACCTTAAGGGACTCATTACATCAGATAATTGAAGGCCATGACCGTACAAACCTCTCAGAAATCCAATGCAAAAGCAAAACCCAAAGTCCTTTGAAGAACGTGCACTCCCTGGAAGCCCCCACAGGGCCATCCTGTCCAAGGCTTCCCAGGGACCTGTTCCAGCAGATCCTTGAGGCCACTGGGATGGGGGGGAGGATACTGAGTGCAGGACAAGGGGCTGACAGTGCCCAACCTGGCTGGGGCTGTGCCAGGAGGCCCCAGGGCCTCAGGACAAGGTGTCTCCTCACAGCCCTTGGTGGCACAGACCCTGCTGTGCCCCAGGGCACCAAGACTTGGCTTCTCTTTGTCCCCACCTGTCATCACTGCCTGCAGTTCTCTGCTCTGCCTGGGGCCTGGGGACACTTTCTCCATTGTGTCCCTCAGTGGGACCCATTAAAGGTACCAGGAACTTTGGAGTTTGGTTCTGACTATGGATTCTTTAGGGTTTCTTCAGCTCCCCCTCAGGGACTGATGTTCAGGGCCTCAGCACAAAGCCCCAGAGGCTCATTAAAGTCCTGGTGCTGTGTCTGTGCTGCTGAGCTGGGCCGGGCTGTACCAGCAGGGCACAGACAGAACTCACAGAGGCTCAACACAGGCAGGGGCTGTGGGATGTCCCAGAGGGGGCTGTGTCACAGTGGCACATCTGTGGCTGTGTCATAGAGGCACAGAGCAGCTGTGATGTCAGAAAGGGGCTATGTGACAGCACGGAGTGGGTTGGGTGAGGTCACAGATGGGGCTATGACATCACAGAGTCTGTAATGTGAGGTCATCAAGCAGCTACAGCATCATAGAGGGCACTAGGTGACTTCACTGAGCAGGCTGTAACATCCCTGCTCAATTGTTTGACATCATAGAGCAGGTTATGATGTCACATGGTGGTGATATGACTTCATGGAGTGGGCTGTGAGGTGACAGAGGAGACATCCTAGAGCAGGCTGTGACTTCACAGAACACCTTTGTGACATCCCAGGGCAGGTGGTGTGACCTCACAGTGTCGACTGTAACATGTCTTAGGTTGCAATGCAAGATGTGACCAAAAGTATGTAATCTATCACTGGGAGGTAGTGTCATGATCCCTCCTTACAAAGGGGTTTTGTGATGGTTCGTGGGTTGATCTCAGGATGCAAAAAACCGACACGGCATAGGGGATTTGCAGTAATAATCAAAACAAATGCACCTTTATTGAATGACCACAGCAAAATGCGATAGAGGTATTAAGGGAGAGAAAAGATAGAGAGAGAAAAAAGAGAGAGAAAGAGGGAGATATAGCTACCAAACATAGAGACGAGGTCCTTTGGTCCAGTCCAGTTGAGGATCCGCCTGTTACGTTGGGGAGATCTCAAAATCTCTAGCTAACTCAGAGGTTTTTATTATGATAATTCTATTGAAAATTGTGATGGGGGAGGGGAACAGATACAAGAACGAATAGATGTAACAGGTAGTCCATGTTCTCAGTAGTAAGCAAGAGCCATTGCCTTCTTGGTCCAGTGGTCACACCTGCAGGCAAACATCTCGCTTTGGTCAGCTTGCCTCCCCCACACACCTGCCCCGGGCTGGGGGTCTCAGTCCCAGTCCTTGGAAGGAGCAGAGGGGCCTTCTCACATAGGGGTTTCATGTCTCAGTCCTTGATGAAGAGGCTTCTTACATCTCAGCTTGTCTGTCATGGTGGCTGTAAAACAGGTGAGGGTCTTCTGTGGGAGACCACCTGGACTCAGAACTCCAGCCAGGCCGAGAGGTGGGACAGCTTCCAAGGCTGTTGTTGCAAAAAGGGCACAGTGGCCCCTTCTTTGGGCTCAGTGTAGCATACAGCAAACACCACCTGTCAAAACAATAACTTAGCACTGTGCTCTCAGGTCCCAGAGCCTTGTTGGCATGTGACTTTCTCCTTCAGAGCCAGAAATTCTAGACAGGGGGGTCTTCTCTTCAGTGGTCCCCAAATGATGATTGTGAGCAGATGAGGGAAAATTCAGACAGACTCTCACAGGTAGGGGGTGTTCTTTATCTTTTCCATGTCTCATCCCTCATAATTCTGAGGGCATATCTTCTGTTAATGGCCCAGCTGTTAAAACCAGGTGGGGCAGTTTTCTTTACCTCTTCCATGACCCATCCTCCCTCTGGGGAGATACTATCGAATATTAATCCCAATATTTCCGGGTGTGTCGTGCCTGGACCCGTCTGACCCTTGCTGCTGGACCAAAGGTGGCCGCTGTGGTGTTTCACCTCAGAGATACCTTTGGCCGGCTGGATGCTGCAGCTGGGCACTCGGAACAAATCCAGGCATAGTAGAAACTCAGTTTACCTCTGGTGGAAAAGGTTCAGGCGACAGTGAAGAGAAAGGAGAGGATTCTATCGTAGAGTTTTAATCCAGAGTTTTATTGCAGGATAGTAGACCTCTGAAACAGCTCCCAATAGAACCCGGCCGCATGGTCTCGTCTGCTTTTAAGCCCCAGGGACAGGGGGAGGGGAAGGGACAGGTAAGGGACAACCAGGTGTGAGGACTGGAAGGCTCAAGGGATATAGACACTTGGACAGGCCAATGAGCCTGGACATGAGGGGCATCTTTTGAACTTCTGCCAACCACACGACGCCCCTGCTGGAATGTTAAGATTGATGGACAGCTCTTAGCAGGAGGGCAAAGGGGGAGGGGAAAGGTTGGCACATCTGAGATGGCATCACACTGCAACAAGATACCTTCTGTTAATGGACCATTGAGCCTCACCACATGACTGATAAAAATGCATCATCCCATTGTGAGATGCTCCACCCATGGGAGGGGCCAAGCATTCCTAACTGGATATAATCTGAGATTTGGAAAACCACAGCCAGCCTTTTCCCACTGGATCTTCAGAGGAAGACCAGGCCCATCTACACCACCACTAGACCTTCAGAGGAAAACACCACCTTTCTGCAGGATCACTGCCTTTAACAGAACCACATCTGTCCCTCCAGGAGGACTGCAGCCATCATTTAATCAGACTGCGACCAACACTCTGACCAACAGGGTCTCAGGTCGTATTCTGACTCTGTCAGTGGGTTTTTTTGTATTACTACATTTGTATTTTAAATTTCCTGTTCTTCCTATTCCCATATCTTTGCCTGAGAGCTTCTTAATTTCAAAATTATAATAATTTGGAGGGAAGGGGTTTACATTTTCCATTTCAGGGAGGCTCCTACCTTCCTTAAGCAGACATCTGTCTTTTCAAACCAAGACAGATTCTGGTGCCCAGTGTGGGGCCCAAGGGCACAGAGAGAAAAAATGTTGAGTTACCTAATTTTTTGTATGTTGGATATAGAAACCTTGTTAGGTGGCACCATGTGGTCTGGCTTACTCTGTTTTGGGTGGCATGTGGTCATGACTATATTTCTCCCAATTGCAGGCTCTTATCTAAACATGAATCCTATAACTAAGGCTACTGCGGCTTTATGGGTTAATAAGGTGAAGAATTAATGGATTTTTATTTTCCTCTGGAAGGAGGGCACATGGATTCAGAGCTATCATACGCTAACTGTATGGTTTTGGGGTTACTTTAATAATGATACCTACTGTGAGGAAATGATACTAGGGGAAATTTTCTCCCAACCCTTCACCCAGCTCTTTGGGTCTGCCCCACCAGTTTTCAAAGGGTTCAAATCTTCTCTAAATGCTAATGATATCATACAGGGGCTGGTGTTGCTGATATACCTGTTCTATTAAGCATTTAGAGATAAGAGAAGATTGACTTGGATAAGCACCCTGATACCTACCCCAGAAACTAGGGATGCTACCACAGAGCCTTACCCTGCCCCACAGCCCACCCCAGAAATTAATCACCCAAATTGGGTGGGGTTTCTGATAAAGGAGATGGGCCAGATGCTGAAGGAGTACATTTCCCCAGCTGGTGAGAAACCCTCCCCCTGCTTCAAAGAGGGAGAGCCTGATAGTGCAGCAGTGGAACCCACAGATGTTAGAACCGTCCAGGTTCCAGCTGTACAAGGGCAGCCCCAGACAGCAGCAGACGCCCCTGTGGAAATGAGGAAGTCTAAGATGAAATCAGAGCACCCAGATAATGGTAAGTATAAGAAAGGAGGGCCCTCACAACCCACAGGGGAGCAAATGGTTGAGATCATCACTGAGTCCCTGACATATGAAAATCTCCATAATCTGCACAAAGACATTGTACGATGGAAACATGAGGCTTATACAACCTGGTTACTGGTCTGGGACCTTATGGGTACAGGTGTGCAACTGGATGGTGGTGAGGCAAGGAATCTGGGATCCTTGACCCAGGACTCAGGTGTGAATCAGGTATTCGTAAGCCAGGGTCCCTTTCCCTCTGGGAGCGGCTTTTAATGAGTGTAAGAGAGAGGTTTGTCCACAGAGAGAAAATGCAGGAGCACCATCATAGAATGCACTGGAAGACCCTTGAGGAAGGGATCCAACAGGTGAGAGAAGTGGCAGTATTGGAGGTACTCTTTGGGAGGGATGGACAGCATGATAATGACCCCGACAAGGTCAGGTGCACAGGGCAAATGTTGTGGACTCTGGCAAATCTGGGGCCATCTCAATACACCACATTCACTGCAGTGATTAATGCCGATAACAACCGAGAGACAGTGGGTTCTGTGGCCAACAAGCTTAGAAATTGTGAGAGTATGGTCAATGGCCCGATGCAGGCTCATGTCTCTGCCATGGTTAAGAGTCTCCAAGAGGACATAAGGGAGATGAGGGAGGAGGTGAGAAGGAACAATTCCCATATCACACCAGTGCAAGTCACAGGCCCCACTGTCAGAGCCCAACATCCCCCATCTAGAGAGAGAGGGTACACTCCATGGGCTGACCTGTGGTTCTTTCGTGTGACCATGGGGAAGACATGGGAAAGTGGGATGGGAAACCCACTTCTGTCCTGGCAGCAAGGGTACATCAACTCAAGGAGGGAAACATTAAGAAAGTGATGTTACACTGAAGTGAAAGCCTTCACTGACCAAGTTGCCAGGTATGATCTGTCAGATCTCCTTGAAGGAACCTCTAGTATGTATGCCCAGGAAAGAAATAAAAACCAGGGCTAGAGGGGCCCTGCCTTTAGCCAATAAGAGGCACGGGAAAACTGGGTCTTTTGGATGGTGTGGATTGATAGCCTGGCACATCAGAGCCACAGAAATATGGCTCTGAAGTGTTAGTTGATACTGATGCACAGTGTACCCTGATACCATCGGGACATGTGGGGGCAGAACCTGTTTCCATTGCTGGGGTGACGGGGGGATCACAGCAATTGACCCTGTTGGAAGCTGAGGTGAGCCTGACTGGGAAGGAGTGGCAGAAACATCCTATTGTGACTGGCCCTGAGGCCCTGTGTATTTTGGGCATAGACTTCCTCCGGAATGGCTTTACAAAGACCCAAAGGGACTCAGGTGGGCTTTTGGCATAGCTGCTGTAGAGGCAGAAAACATCAAGCAGTTGAACACTCTGCCTGGACTATCAAAAGACGCATCTGCAATAGGACTGCTGAAGGTGGAAGAGCAACAAGTGCCAATTGCCACCTTGACAGTGCACCACCAGCAGTATCGGACGAATCGAGACGCCGTGATCCCCATCCACAAAATGATCTGTGAGCTGGAGAGCCAAGGGGTGGTCAGCAAAACCCACTCACCCTTCAGCAGCCCCACTTGGCCTGTGTGCAAGTCTGACAGAAAATGGAGATTGACTGTGGATTTTCGTGGCTTGAATGAAGTGACTCCACCGCTGAGCGCTGCTGTGCCGGACATGCTGGAACTCCAGGAAGAGCTGGAGTCCAAGGCAGCAGAGTGGTGTGCCACTATAGACATTGCCAATGCATTTATCTCCATTCCGCTGGCAGCAGAATGCAGGTCTCAGTTTGCCTTCACATGGAGGGGAGTGCAGTACACCTGGAACCGACTGCCCCAGGGGTGGAAGCACAGCCCCATCATCTGCCATGGACTGATCCAGGCTGCACTGGAAAAGGGTGAGGCTCCAGAACACCTGCAGTACATCGATGGCATCATTGTGTGGGGGGGAACACGGCAATGGAAATATTTGAGAAAGGAGAGAGGATCATCCAGATTCTGCTAGAAGCCAGCTTTGCCATCAAAATGAGCAAAGTCAAGGAACCTGCCCGAGAGATCCAGTTCCTGGGAGTGAAGTGGCAAGATGGACGGTGTCAGATTCCCACTGAGGTCATCAACAAGATCACAGCAATGTCTCCACCAACCAGCAAGAAGGAAACACAAGCTTTCCTAGGTGCCATAGGCTTTTGGAGAATGCACATTCCAGAGTACAGCCAAATTGTGAGCCCTCTTTACCTCGTCACCCACAAAAAGAATGATTTACACTGGGGCCCTGAGCAGTAACAAACTTTTGTCCAGATCAAGCAGGAGATTGCTCATGTGGTAGCCCTTGGCCCATTTAGGACTGGACCAGACGTGAGGAATGTTCTTTACTCTGCAGCTGGGAACCATGGTTTGTCCTGGAGCCTTTGGCAGAAGGTGCCTGGGGAGACTTGAGGCCGACCACTGGGATTCTGGAGCTGAAGCTACAGAGGGTCCAAAGCCATCTACACTCCCACAGAGAAGGAAATCTTGGCTGCCTATGAAGGAGTCCAGGCTGCCTCAGAGGTGATTGGCACGGAAGCACAACTCCTCCTGGCACCCCGACTACCAGTGCTGGGGTGGATGTTTAAAGGAAAGGTTCCCACCACCCACCATGCCACTGATGCCACATGGAGCAAATGGATTGCTCTCATCACACAGCATGCCCATACCAGAAACCTGAATCAGCCTGGGATTTTGTTGATAATTACAAACTGGCTGGAAGGTGAAAACTTTGATCTCACTGATGAGGAGGAGCAGGAACAAGTTACAAGGGCTGAAGAAGCTCCACCATTCAACCAATCACCAGCAGAGGAAACACGCTACGCTCTTTTCACTGATGGTTCCTGTCACATCATAGGGATGAACTAGAAGTGGAAAGCAGCCATATGGAGCCCCACACGACAGGTTGCACAAGCTACCAAAGGAGAAGGTAGATCAAGTCAAATTGCTGAACTCAAGGCCATTCAGTTGCCTCTGGACAGTGCTGAAAGAGAGAAGTGGCCAAAGCTCTGCCTCTACACTGATTCATGGATAGTAGCCAATGCTCTGTGGGGTTGGCTGGAAAGGTGGAAAAAGGCCAACTGGCAGCGTAGAGGAAAACCAGTCTGGGCTGCTGATGAATGGAAAGACATTGCCCCTTGGCTAGAGAGGGTGCCTGTGAAAATCTGTCATGTTGATGCCCATGTCCCCAAGAACACTGAAACAATGAGCAGGTAGACCAGGCTGCAAAGATAGGGATGTCCAAGATAGACCTAGATTGGGAACACAAAGGGGAGTTGTTCCTAGCTCAATGGGCCCATGATGCCTCAGGTCATCAGGGCAAAGATGCCATCTGTAAGTGGGCATGAGACCAAGGGGTGTATCGAACCATGGACAGTATTTTTCAGGTTATCCATGACTGTGAGAAGTGTGCTGAGATCAAGCAGGCCAAGCAGGTGAAGCCCCTATGGTGTTAGGAAGGATGAAAGTTGGCAAGAAAGTCTCACAGGTATGCATGCTTAGCAGAAAGATTTTTAAATGTAGAGTCTGATGAAAGAATAGAGGTGGAAGCAAGTTTTGATATAGAAGAAAAGAATTGCTGAGCCAGTCTTACTGGATAACCAAGGAGGTATGTTAGTTAGAAGGGGTTTTTATGACTTAGAGCAAAGGATAAACCCACCTCACCTCAAACAAGATGTTTTTACCAAGCAGAAAGATAGCACAGGCAAACAAGCCTGCCAATGTTGCAAGTAGAAAAAAGATCTCCAGATTTTCCACTGCAAGAAACCGAAAAACAACTACTAGCTTAAACTGTAATGTACTAACTTTTAGTGATTGGAGAATAGTAACATGAATATGGTAATTATAGTAGTTATGATAGGTTATAGATAATAGTTAAGGTATAGGTTGGTTCTACTGTATTAAGATGCTCAGCAAATAAAAGTATATAATGCATTGTAACCAAAACCAAAGGGTCTCTAGGCCTGCCTGTAGCAGGAGCTGACAGCTGTGGGCACAGCTCTGTCGCCCATGACCCTGGACTGCTGTAACCTCTTGTATGTAATAAACTGCATTTTGAAGAGCTGCCTGGAGTCTCACATCCCTCATTTCGGCTCTTACACCTGAGGACCCTGATCAGAATTTTGGCCTGCTTGAGGTGGATGCACACCAAGATCCTGAGGCCTCTGAGCAGAGTTCTGGCCTGCCAAGTGATTGTTTGCAGGTGTATTTGCCGCCATGGTACACTGCTTCTAGCAGGGCCTGGTTAAGGGGGCAATGGGCCTGTATGCTTGCACCTGCTTTGTGACAATAGCCCAGGAATTTTCCCACCTCTTGGCCAAATGAACTTGCTGGGGCAACTTTGGTGGTCCCCCCCATGGAAAATCCTTCATCTGTTTCACTACCACTGTGACAAACAGAGATTGAAGCCCCCCTGCCAAGGACTGAGATCCCTATAATTCTGACACAGTATGCTGACCAGACTGAAGTGAGCAAAAACGTGGTGGCCAAGGGCCTTGTGGGGGACAGCCAGGTACTGTGGGGACAGGGGCATGGGGCTGGAGGTGGCCCTGTGGTACCTCAGTGTCCCCACATCACCCCAGTGTCCCCAGTCCCCTCCATAGCCCTGAGAACCTCCATGTCCCCAAACCACCACTGTGTCCGCAGCCCCTCCCAGTGTCCCCATGGCACCTTCTTGAGGGAGTACGCAGGGTGCTCCAGGAGGTTCTGACGTCCCCAATCTCTCCTGGTGTCCTCAACCCTGCCTGGTGTCCCTGTGCCACCTTCTAAAGGGCGTAGGCCATGTGCTCCAGAAGGTCCCCTTGTCCTCAAGCCCCACAATGTCCCCAACTCCCCTGATGTCCCCGACCCTTCCCAGTATCCCCATGCCACCTTCTTGAGGACAAAGGCCAGGTGCTCCAGGAGGTTCCTGCAGGTGTAGATGGCCTGGGTGTCATCGGTGCTGTCTTTGTAGCTCAACAGGTGCTTGAAGGCCACTGTGTTGTCCTCCTTGAAGGCCAGCACCTGCTGGTTGCTGAGCCCGAACAGGATCAGCTTGGGGACAAAGGCCACCACCTCTGTCACCACATGTCCTATCATGGTGACAATGGTGTGTTTTGTCCCAAAACAGTGTCAACCCCATGCTTGGGAACAAAGTTCTCCATGGTCAGGCCCTGTACCACCCTGGTGACACCACCATGTTTCACCTCAAAGCAGTGTCACCCTATGGTTTGGGACAAAGGCCACCACTGCCATCATCTCCTTTCTCACCATGGTGATGCTGCCATGCTTTGTCCCAGCACACACAGCATCCCTTTCAAAGTGTCCCCATGTCCCCGTGCTCCCTCCCTGGTATCCCAGTCCCTCGTGCTACTGTCCCCAGTGTCCCCACCTGCCATCCCCACTGTCCCAGCTCGCTGTCTATTGGCACCAGCACCAAAGCTGCCTCGGCTGTGCTGTACCTGGGGCCGCAGCTCAGCAGCTGCTTGGTCTCTGGGGACACCTGTTGGTGTCACCTCAGTCTGGTGTCCCCCCTGCTCGGTGTCACCCCCTGGTCCGTGTCCCCACTGTTCGGTGTCATCCCGTGTCCTGGGATCACCCCTGTCCCGGTGTCACCCCCCCGGTCTGTGTCCCCCTCGGTTTGGCGTCACTCCTCTCTTACGGTGTCCCCACTGCCCAGTCCACAGTGTCCCCTGTCTCCGTTAAACCCCCGGATCAGACTCCCTGTCCCCGGTGTCACCCTCGTCCCCGTGTCCCTCCACTCCGTTCTGGTGTCTCCTCCGCTCGCCGTCCCCTCTGCCAACAGGGCAGGTGCACAGCGTCCCTGGAGCCGTTAACTCCCCCGGCCCGGTCCTCGGTGTCCCCTCGCCCAAGTGTCGCTCCTGTTCCCGGCCGCTCCTCGCCCCGGTGTCACCCCGCTCCCTCCCGCTTCCCGGTTCTCCCATTCCCTGTGTCCCTCTTGCCCGGTACCTATCCCTGTCCCTTTCCCATTCCCACTCCCGTTCCTGGTCCCTTTCCCGTATTTCCAGTCCCATTCCCGATTCCGGATTCCCGGTCCCTGTTCCCATTCCCGGTCGCAATCCCGGTCCCGGCTCCTGTTCGCATTGCCAGTCCCAGTCCCGTATTCCCTGTCCCATTCCCGGTCCCCATTCCTGGTCCCAGTCCCGTATTCCTTGTCCCATTCCTAGTCCCGGTCCCCGTTCTCGGTCCCTGTCCTCATTCCCGCTCCTTGTCCCCATTCCCGCTCCCCGTCCCCATTCCCGCTCCCCGTCCCCATTCCCGCTCCCCGTCCCCTCTCACCGGACGCCGCCGCCATCGTTCCGGCCCCTCCGGCCCTCACTTGACCGAGGAAACACCGCGCTGCTCCCGCCCACCAATCCCAGTGCACGATCGCTCCTTTATTTGCATAACCACGCCCTTCAGTTTGGCCGCGCCCACCGCCGGCTGCAGCCGCCTCCGGGTGCTGCTTGCTCCCAGTTCCCTCCCAGTGCTCCCAGTAAGAGCGGGACTGGCAGGGAAAACGCTCCCAATTCCTTCCCGCTGATCTCAGGATACCTCCCGCTGCTCTCAGGATCGCTCCCAGTGCCGCGCACGCCGGGGCCGCTTTGGGAACCCCCGCCTAGGGCAGAGCGCGGCTGCATTTGGGTGTCGGCACTGCCCGGGCCGGGCTGGGAGCGGAGGAGGAGCGGGAGGAAGAGGCGGGACAGAGAAACAGGAAAAGGAAAAAGACGAGCAGGAAGTGGAGAAAGAGACGGGCAAGGAAGAGCAGCAGCATCACCAACACAATGCGGTTCCCCCGCTGAGGCCGCAGCTCCCCCGGCTCCTGCTGCATCGCGCTCCCCGCCCCCAGAACCCGCAGGTGAGTGGGGAGCGGGAGCTCGCCCCAAATCCATCGGGGGGGGTCTCTGGGAGGGTTTTTTTGTGGGGCAAGGGATCTTAGGATCTTCCGGGACCCAAAAGCAGAGCCACAAATAACCCTTGGGGAGGGTCCCGCGTGCCCTGTCCCTGCGGGCACAGGGGCGATCTCGGGATTAGGGATCCCAGGGAGAGCTGGGAGGGAACGGCAGAGCCCCGGAGCAGGGAGAGCGCAGAGGGGCGATCCCGGAGCCGGGGGACAAACCGGCTGCCTGGAGGGTTGAAGGAAGCCAGAGATCAGCGAGGTCCGGGCCCCCCGAGGCTGAAAAGGGCGCTGACTTCTCCAGCTGCACTTGGACAGCAGAACCATCAAACTCAACGCCCTTGTTTTCACACCCAAAGCAGAATTTCCCATTCCTAAACCTTGGCTGGACGGAGGAAGAGGAGACTGCGAGGAAGAGGAAGATGGCCCAGGACGCCCAGGCAGGTAAGGAAGCAGTCAGTGCCCCTTTCCCCCTCTCTCCTGCTCCATCTCCCAGCCCAGCACGGCCCCCGGCTGCAGGACAACCCTGCTGCCAAAGCTGTCCTGCTGGGGACACACTGGGGGCATCTCTTTGCCCTTCCCTGTGGCACGGAGGCAAATCCCATCCTCTCCTTGTCCTTCCTCCCCCAGGCACTGAGCTGAGGATGGAGAGCAGGGAGGCTGAGTCACCACAGCAGAACCATGGGTATGAGGCCGTTTTGAGCGGCTCCACAGTGCAGGAATCCAACGAGGAGGAAAAGCCCTGGAGATCCCTCACGAGGAAGGACTGCAAATGTAGCCCAGAGAGGTCAGAGGAGGAAAGACCCACCCTGGGACGGGATGGTGGCCAGACCTCAGAGCTGGGGGTCCCTGAGCAGCTTTGCAATGGGGAGAAGCCCTACAGGTGTGGGGAATGTGGGAAGTGCTTCAGCCGAAGCTCAGCCCTGATCCGCCACCAAAGGATCCACACCGGAGAAAGGCCCTATGAGTGTGGGGAGTGTGGGAAGAGCTGCAGAGACAACTTTGACTTGATCAACCACCAGAGGAGTCACACGGGGGAACGGCCCTATGAGTGTGGGGAATGTGGGAAGAGCTTTCAGAGAAGCTCCACTCTTCTGAAGCATCAGCGCACACACACAAATGAGAGGCCCTATGAGTGTCCCAAATGTGGGAAGAGGTTTCAGACAAGCTCCCATCTCCTCACACACGAGCGGGTTCACACAGATGAGAGGCCCTTCCGCTGCCCCGACTGCATGAAGGGCTTCAAATATAACCCCGACCTCATCAAGCACCGGCGCATCCACACCGGGGAGAGGCCCTACGAGTGTTCCGAGTGTGGGAAGAGATTCACCCAGAAGTCGAACCTGATTGTCCACAAGAGGACCCACACCGGCGAGAGGCCCTATGAGTGTGGGCAGTGTGGGAAGAGATTCAGCCAGAGCTCTGAACTGATGCTTCACCAGAGGATCCACACTGGGGAACGGCCTTACGAGTGTCCCGACTGTGGCAAGACCTACAGCCGGAGCGATCACCTGATGATCCACCAGAGGAGCCACACCGGGGAGCGGCCCTATGTGTGTGGGGAGTGTGGGAAGAGGTTTCAAAGCAGCTCAGATGTCCTCGTACATCAGCGGATTCACACGGATGAGAGGCCTTTCCGCTGCCCTGACTGCGGGAAGGGCTTCAAGCACAACTCCACCCTGGTCACCCACCAGCGCATCCACACAGGGGAGAGGCCCTACAAATGTCCCCAGTGTGGGAAGACCTTCAGCCAGAGGTCAGCCTTGACCCAACACGAATGGAGGCACCACTATGAAAGCCCTGTGAGTGCCCCAAGTATGCCCCAAGTGTGCACGGCTACAGTTCCCCAAGTGTGCACTGCTACAGTTCCATACCCCATGGCAGTATTTGTGCTGCATGCTGCCCAGTGGGCAGAGCCCCAGTGATCTGTGGTGCTGTGGTGCTGGTATTCTGTGTTGTACCCGTGGTGCTGGTATTCTGTGTTGGGAAGACACCTGGCTGGGGGCTCCACCTCTTAATGGCTCCATGTGGCCTTGGTTATCTTTTCATTTCTCTCTGTCTTTTCAAAACACACCAAACCAGGATAAAAATAAAAACCTTGAACTAAGACAAGGATGGGGACATGTGGAGATCTTCCAGGGGATGTGGGGGCTGCTACGTTCCAGGGAGTTGAGGGTTCCTGGGTGGGACTTGGGGGTTGCTCCAGGCTTTGGGCACCCCAGGCTGAGTGACTCTGGCTGCACTAGGAGACCATGGTAGAGTTTCTTGGGCAGCTGATCAAGGCCCCCCTGCCCTGGAACTGTCCCCATGACTCCCTGTCCTGGTTCCCCACGTCCCCTGTCCACGATCCCCCTATCCCTGCTGTCACTCCCCTTGCTCCCCACCCGTTCCCATGTCACTGCACTCCTTGTCCCGTCCTGCTCCATCCCAGTCTGGATCCCATTCCCAGTCTCATTCCCCGTCCCGGTCCAGTATTTGTCTGGTTGCCGTTCCCATATTCCCAGGCCCATATTCCCTGTCCTGTTCCGTTCTCATATTCCCGGTCCCACTGCCGGTTGCACTTCCGTTCCCCTATTTCCACTTCGATGTTCCCAGTCCCATTCCTGTATTTCTGTTTGCGATCCTGGTCTCATCTTCCTAATCTCCACCTCATATTCTCTCTCCAGTTGGGGTTTCCATATTCCCTGTCCCATATTCCCATTCCCGCTCCCAGTCCCCATTCCCGCTCCCTGTCCCCTCTCTCCGGATGCCGCCGCCATCATTCCGGCCCCGCTGGCCCCCACGTGACCAGGGAAACACCGCCCTGCTCCCGCCCACCAATCCCAGTGCGCAATCGCTCCTGTATTTGCATAACCACGCCCTTCAGTTTGGCCGCACCCAGCACTGGCTGCAGCCGCCTTCGGGCGCTATTTGCTCCCAGTTCCATCCCAGTACTCCCAGTAAGAGTGGGACTGGCAGGGAAAGCACTCCCGATTCCTTCCCGCTGCTCTCAGGATCGCTCCCAGTGTTCCCAGTATCGCTCCCAGTGCCGCGCGGGACGGGGCCGCTTTGGGACCCCCGCTAGGGCAGAGCGTGGCTACATTTGGGTGTCGGCACTGCCCGGGCCGGGCTGGGAGCGGAGGAGGAGCGGGAGGAAGAGGAGGGAGAGAGGATGAGGAAGAGCAGGAACGGGAGGAATACAAGCAGCAGCAGCAGCACCAAGTGGTTCCCCTGCCTGACCGCACAGGCTGCAGCTCCCCAGGCTCTGGCAGCATCACCCCCTCCGGAACCCACAGGTGAGCAGGATGGGGGAGCTTGCCCCAAATCCATTGGGGGGTCTCTGGGAGGGTTTTTTTGTGGGGCAGGAGATGTTTGGATCTTCCAGGACCCCAGAGCAGAGCCACAAATGCCCCTGGAGGGATCTTGAGGGTCCCACTTGGCAATTGCCTGGTACTGGTGGGTGCAGGCGCGATCTTGGGTTTGGGGATCCCGGGAGAGCCAAGGGGCAACTCAGAAGCTCCGAAGTGGGGAGAGCACAAAGGGGCGATCCTGGAGTTGGTGGACCTCCGGCAGCCTGGAGGGGTGGGGGAGGCTGGGCATGAGTGGATTCCGGGTCCTCCGAGGCTGAAAGGGGCGCTGACTTCTCCAGCTGCACTTGGGCAGCAAGACCATCAAACCCAGCACACTCAGCCCTTGTTTTCCCCCAAACCAGGATTTCCCATTCCCAATCCTTGGCCCGATGCAGGAGGAGGAGGCTATAAGGAAGAGGAAGATGGTCCGGGAGGCCCAGGTAGGGGAGGAGGAAGTCACTGCCCCTTTCCTGCTCTCTCCTGCTCCATCTCCCAGCCCAGCACGGCCTCTGGCTGCAGGACAACCCTGCTGCCAAAGCTGTCCTGCTGGGGACACACTGGGGGGATCTCCTTGACCTTCCCTGTGGCACGGAGGCAAATCCCATCCTCTCCTTGTCTGTCCTATCCCAGACAAGGAGCTGAGGATGGAGACCAGGGAGGAGAAATCCCCATGGCAGAACCTCATAGAAGAGGCCATTTTGAATGGCTCCACAGTGCAGGAACTCAGCGGGGAGGAAAAGTCCTGGAGAACCCGCACGAGGAGGGGCTGCAAACACAGATCACAGGGATCTGAGGAGGAAAGACCCACCCTGGACCGGGGAGGCGGCCGGAGCTCGGAGCTGGGGGTTGATGAGCAGCTTCAGGATAGGGAGAAGCCCCACAAGTGCTGAGAATGTGGGAAGAGCGTCTCCCTGAGATCCTCCCTGATCCGCCACTGGAGAATCCACACTGGGGAACGGCCCTATGAGTGTGGGGAGTGTGGAAAGAGCTTCTTCGAGCACTCCGTGCTGATTGTCCACCAGAGAACCCACACAGGGGAGAGGCCCTACGAGTGTGATAAATGCAGGAAGAGATTTTAGATCAGCTCCACTCTTGTCAGGCATCAGCAGATTCACACAGATGAGAGGCCCTTTCTCTGCCCTGAACGCGGGAAGGGATTCAACCGTAATTGCACCCTCATCAAACACTGGCGCATCCACACCAGGGAGAGGCCTTATGAGTGTCCTGAGTGTGGGAAGAGCTTCTCACAGAGCTCTCACTTCACCCAACACCAATGGAGCCAGCACTAAGGGCAGCCCTGCAAGTGCCCCAAGGGCAGGAAGAGCTTCCTGTGCTGCTCCAGCTCCATCCCTCACATGAGGATCCACCCTGGATGATCGCCCGTGACCCCTGGAGCGCAGAGCCCCGGTGATCCATGGTGCCGGTGATCCATGTTGGGAAGACACCTGCCTGCGGGCTCTACGTTCTCCTGGCTCCCCATGGGCACCTGCACACATCCACAGCCCAACATCAGAAATCCCTTGTGGAGAGCAGATTGGTCAACTTCTGACTGCAGAAAAATCTTACCTTTTTCATCATCTAGTGGCATTGAGGAATACTGGGTAGCCTTGCAGGTCTTCTCCAACATAAATCCATTGTTTTAGTTCTCCATGGCCCATGACTGTCTTTCACAGCCAAATGAAGACAGACTGGGGCAAAACCCCTGATTTTGGAGACAGTGGGATGGAAACCCCTCCAAAAAAGGTTCTTCCCACTCACCCAAGCACATGGATGCTCTGCTGGCAGGGACATGTAAATAATTTTGTTTTGGCCTTGATTTTCATTTCCTTTCTGTTCATCCCTTTGAAACTCCTGAAACTGGGGTAAAAATAAAGACATTGAATAAGGCATGGTATAGAATATTAATCCAAATATTTCCGGGTGGGCTGTGCCTGCCGTCTGACCCTTGCTGCTGGACCAAAGGCAGCAGCTGTGGTATTTCACCTCCGAGATACCTTTGGCCGGCTGGATGCTGCATATTAGAAACTCAGTTTACCTCTGGTGGAAAAGGTTCAGGTGATGGTGAAGAGAAAGGAGAGGATTCTATCCTAGAGTTTTAATCCAGAGTTTATTCCAGGATGATAGACCTCTGAATCTTGTAACAGCTCCCAACAGAATCCAGACCACATGGTCCCGTCTCCTTTTAACCCCGAGGATAGGGGTAGGGGAAGGGACAGGTGAGTGTTGCCTTCTTGTGAAGGCCGCGATGACCTGGTTTCAGAGTCCAGCACTGCGATCTCCTCCTTGGGATCCCTCGTGGCCAATAACGGACGCTGACACCAATGTGGTGGACGGTTAAAGGCGTTTATTGAGGGGTCTCGAGGGTATTTATGGACTAAGGGGCTTCTCTACGTCAGACAGGGGTTTGGCTATACTTTCTAGGGTTAGTATGGAGTGGAAAGTTACTGGCATGCATAGGTTAGGGGGGCTACACGTCTGGCTACATTCCAAGGGTGATCCTTATCTATGGGGAGAGGGGTAGAAGGATTCCTGTAATTTTCCGTCACAGCCCGAAATCTTCCGAACGCCTGTCCCTATGCCTACTACACTTCCCCCCCCTCTTTCACAAATGAACGAGGTAGTCTTATACATAGGTACTGAAATGAGGTAGGAGGTTGAGATCTGACTAGGGAAAAGGGTCTTGGGAAACCTGAGTAAGTTTCTGCCAGGCAAGTCTCTCGTGACTGGCAGTGTTCCCTGTTGAATTCACAGTAATTGTTGCTGTCCCACGAACAGGATGTTAGTCCGTTCTAGGCGGGCCTGAACGAATGAGACTAGCTTGTTCAGCAGGCATGGCCCGAAGGTAATAGCTAAAAGCAGCATTGCCAATGGACTTATTAGGGTAGAAATTAGGGTGGTTAACCATGGTGATTGATTGAACCAGGATTCGAACCAGCCCTGTTGGGCTTCCCTGTCTTTCTGTCTCTGAGCCAGTCTGTTTCGGAGTTCTGCCATGGAGTCTCTAACGACTCCTGTGTGGTCAGCGTAGAAACAACATTCCTCTTTCAAGGCGGCACACAGGCCCCCTTGCTGCATGAACAGGAGATCTAGTCCTCGCCTGTTCTGCAGGACCACTTCTGAGAGCGAGGAGACTGACTTTTCTAGAAAGGAAATGGATTTCTCGATCCTCTGCAGGTCCTCATCGATGGTCATCTGCAGCTGGGACAGTCCTTGGTGTTGAGTTGCTAGGGCTGAGACACCTGTTGCTGTTCCAGCTGCTCCTAGGCCGAGCAGCATTGCGATAGTTATACCTGTTAGTATCTCTCTCTTGTGGAGCCGGCTGTTTTCCTCGAAAAGGTGGTACACCTCCTCGTCTGAGTGGTACAGGATCCTAGGGATGATCAGAACTTGAACACAAAAGTCGTTAGAGTTATCGAATTTGGCAAGAGACACGCAGGGACTCACTCCAGATCTCTGGCAAACCCACATCCCAGATGGGGATGGGACTACCCACTTATTATTCTTCCTGTCGGGCTCAACTACTTCGGTGCAGACATCGCCTTTCCGCTTAGCTAGGGTTGCATTGCCAAAGCATCTGCCCTGACCTGTGACTTGACTCAGGGTAATTCCTTTGCGGGGTGTGTCCCATCTGCACTGGCGAGGGGCATTGGCTGTGGAATAGCTGAAGGGGGTATCTAAAGCGATTCCTTCGTAAAAAGGGGGTTTAACATCGTAACAAAGCCAGCAGGAGTCGGTTAGGTTAGGGTTAGATTCATTCAGGGATAGAAAGGTAGCTTCTAACATGCGAAGGATTGGGTCCAGGTCCGACCTGGCTGAGCGGCCTATCTGGAAGGCTTCCTCATCGCCAGTCGGGACGTCGGTTACCCTTGTGGGCAAGGGTTTGGGGTAGGTCATGTTTCTCCCTTTCTGTGTGCTTTTGATTACTTTGTTGGGCCCAACTGCTCTAGGTGCTGACGGTTGGAGTCTGGTAATTCGCACATTCACCCACTTTCCTGACCCTTGAAGGACTACTGTCCATGCTTTGCCCACAGCCCAGCTAGGGTGATTTGGCTGCAAGACTGTCATGTTATAGTGAGTGCATTTCCGGAATTTGGGGACTTTATGGTGGTTTCGATAGAAACTTCCCTGAAGGAAGACGGGTGTTTTGCAACCTGCGGGTGCCCAGGTGAACCGTAGGAATCTGTTGGGCTCTTGTGGGTCCCACCCGGGTCCTGACGGCCTGGCATCTGTAACTATTGTTTCGCAGCCCCAGTGCCCACAGTATCCCCACCCTGGGCGATTGCAATAACTTTTTCCTGGGTTTGATGCTGGGCACCAGTAAGTTAGGTACATGTGTGTGGCGTGTGAAGAATGGGGGTCTACCTTTGGCTGTTCCGGAAACAGGTCGGTGATGCTAAGCACGAAGGACGGGGCGTTTGGCGTGGTGATGTCTCTGAGCATCTTGTCACCATCGAGATGTTGCATGACCCACCTGAAGGGCTGGTGAGGGTAGTAGTCTGGGCTGGCTTGCCCTCCGGCGACGAGCCCCAATAGCATAATCACGCAGAAACACCGTTGTTGCTTGGGTCTCGCCCGTGTGGGTCTCTCGGGTGCTGTCCGGCAGCTCGGTGGACTGTCACTTTCCTCTGGGAGGGGAACATACGCATCCCGGGGACGACCCATAAGCATGTCCTGTAAATAGAAACTCACAATTCGCATCAGTCTTGTCCCGCCCAGTGTGAAGGTCGGGCTTGATCGACCTAAGCGGACACCACCTAATTTCACCGTCCTTTTTGACAGCCGCGTACCCTCATCCCGTGAGCATCAACCTCCAGCCCTGTTCCCATTCGCCTAGCTCATTTCTAATTGCAACCTGTGGGCCTTCCTCTAGGGCCTTGGAGGCCCAGTGTTTCTGGACGGGGCTGTTCGTTTCATCCCCCCTAGGGAATTGATTCAGTGCTAGCAAGGCGGTTGCTAGTATGTGTGCCTGATCTCCCGGGGGAATAGAATTGGCAAAACCCTCTGCTTTTGCCAACAGCTCCGGCCTGGTTTTCAGGGTTTGATTCGCCCGCTCGACTATGGCCTGCCCGGTACTGTTGTACGGGATACCCTGTACTAATGTGATGCCCCATTTCGAGGCGAATTCTTGTACTGGTTTGGAGGTGAAATTGGAACCGTTGTCAGTTTTGATCTGTTTGGGGATGCCAAGCCACGCCATGGCTGTCAGCCAGTGCTGAATTGTGGCTTTAGAGTTAGTTTTGGGGTGCTGTGTGGCCACGATCATTCCGCTGAAAGTGTCCACCGTCACAGCAAGCCACGCTCGGGGCTTCAGCAGTTGACACAAGGTGAAGTCTGACTGCCAGATTTGTGAAGGCTTGAGACCTCTCGGGTTGACTCCACTGGTCCACAGGGGTGATTTCTGGCAGTAAGGACAGGTCGCCACCACATGTCTTGCGTCTGCTGTAGAAATCCCGCATCTCTTCGCCAGGGCCTTGGCCCCGATATGGAGTGATTCATGCAGCTGACGAGCTTCTTGCAACGTCCATACGCCTTTTGCTGCGGCGTCCGCCTTGTCGTTGCCTGTCTGGAAGTAACCTTTGATTGGGTCGTGGCTGTTGGCGTGAATGATGGACACGGTGCCCTGTCGTGAGGAGAGCGCTTCTTCCAGCATTAGGGCTGCTGTAGATGTTGACACACCTGGTCCTGCCATGGCTAGGCAAAGCCTCGCCACGAATATAGAGTCCGTTACTATATTGAGGTGTTCATCTTTAAAAAGCCCGCATGCTAAGACCACTGCTGTCGCTTCCAGTTGCTGCACTGACAGTGTGGGGTCACATGCTTTAATGCATGTTCCCCTGCCTGCTACACTGCCGTCGCAGTAGAAGTCGTGGAGGAAGCGTCCGTGAAGACCGTTGGTCCTGGCTGCGGTCGGTCCTTGACCTTTAGTGGTATGTCTATGTCAACGATGGTCAGCAGTCGAGTCCAGGGTGGTTTTGCAGAGTAGGAGATTTCTCCTCCGAAGCCGGTGAGAGCAAGGGCTAGGTGCTCTGAAATTGCGGGTGACTCCGCAGACGGTTGCTTGCGAAAGGGAAGGTGTATTCTCGTTGGCTCAGTTCCTAGGTGTCTCAAGGCCAGTTTCCTGCCTTTTCTGATGAGGTTGGCGACGCATTCGATTCCCGGGGAGAATGCACGAGCAGGTCTCCCGAGGACTACCCATTGGATCGGTCGGGATTTTTCGGAAGGTCCTTGTGCTAGTGCTCCCACTCCGCCCTTTGGTGTGAAGTGAACGTATAAGTCCAGGGGCATGGCCGGGTTCCACCTGGCTAGCGTGCTAGTGGACATCTGTTGGTCGATGAAATCGAGGGAGCTCGCCGCTTGTGGTGTCAGTTCCTTGGGTTCCCAGGGGTGTTGTCCCTTCAGGAGGTCATATAAAGGGTCCATGACCTCGGGGGGGATTAGGACGACGTTGCAGACCCACTGCAGCGATCCCACCAGGCATTGCACATCGTGAAGTGTCTTGATATCCCGGTTGATCTTAACCTTGGGAGGAGTCACGTAGGAACTTGTGATTCCCACTCCCAGGAAGGTCACGCAGGGTCCTCTCTTGACCTTTGCGCTTGCGATCTCAAAGCCGTTGGCCCGGAGGGTTTCTGTGATTGTAGACACCAGGTGGTCCACCTGGCTCGTCGATGGTGCAGCGACTAGGATGTCGTCCATGTATTGGATGATGGTTGCGGCAGGGTAGGAATGTTGGACTGGCATCAGTGCTCTGTCCACGGTGATCTGGCAGATAACAGGACTGTCCACTAGGCCCTGTGGAAGCACCCTCCATTGGAAACGGAGGTTAGGCCGATTACCGTTTGGAAACGCCACGGAAAAGGCAAAGCGTTCTCTGTCGTCCGGATGCAGAGGTATCGAGAAGAAACAGTCTTTGATGTCCAGCACTGCGCACGGCTCTCCTTCAGGGATAGCTGAATTCATGGGTAGCAGTGTCTGGACTGGACCCATGGGTCGAATCGTCTTGTTCACTTCTCTCAGGTCGTGGACGAGACGATAACCCTCTCCGGACCTTTTGGGGATTACAAACACAGGGGTGTTCCATGGACTGGTGGAGGGTTCTATGTGACCCTTTTGCAGTTCGCGGTTGACCAGTTCCAGCAAAGCTGCCACTCGAGGCTCTGACAAAGGCCACTGCTCCCTCCAAATAGGATCTGACGATTTCCAAGTCAATTTGATTGGCATCTGAGGGTGTACAGCAGTGGCCCTTATGATAAATTTGTAATCTTGACTCCTAGCATAGCAAGGACGTCCCTTCCTATTAGTGGCGGAGAGTTTTGCAAAATGTAGGGGTAAATTGCTACTGTTTGTTCTGGTCCCTTGTTCGTGTGAAGCGTTATAGCCACCAGCTGGGTGCTTTTCCACGCCCGGGTTTGTCCCCCCACCCCGTTCACTGGAGGGACTTCCTTAAACTGCCAATGTCTGGGCCAATGCGATTGGGGGAGAATCGTGCAGTCTGATCCCGTGTCTACCCAAAACTGAAGTCCTATGATGTGGGGGTCCCGACTGCCATAGAGGCGGCATGTCCCCCACACCCTCGGGGGTTCCTTCCCTATTTTCATGGCCAGGGCCACCCAGGGGTCCCGGTTTGGGGCGTCCCCTGCTGGTCCTGTAGCGCTTGCTTGGCTTGTGATGATGGGTGGTGTGAGGGCACGGTTGGTGGTACTGCATAGCTCTGCCATTGTATCGCTGGCGGGGGTGTGATACTGACTGCCTCCTGTGGGAGCATAGGGTATGAAGGTCCCCTGCCCCACTGTGGGTTGGCATAGATGGGCGGTCTCGCATCCATAGCGGGAGGGGGCCGAATATGGCCCGCACGCCCCCCCCCCCTCGCGTTTCCCCGGGGCCGGGATCTACAGTCCCTAACGAGGTGACCTCTCCTCCCACAGTTCCAGCAGATCCCCCTGGGGCGCTGCTGGGGCGAGGGCGTTGCCTGAGGAAGCTGTGCTGGTTGAGGGCAGCTGGCCGTGACATGACCTGACTGGCCACATTTAAAGAGGGCCATCGCACTGGTTAGGGTGTGGACGGCTGCTTGGAGTGGGGTCAGCTGCTCTTCCCTCACAACATGCTTAATCATGTCAGCCAGGCTGGCCCCGGCCGGCAGGGAACGCAATATATCTTTGGTTACGGTGTTACATTGCTGTCGAAGGCAGTCGGTTATCACCGGACCTTTTGCAACAGCGGGTAAAATAGACGAGTCTACCGCAGCCTGAAGGCGGTCAACAAATTGTGTAAAGCCTTCACTCTCCCCCTGTTTGATGGTCGACCATGGTGTCGGTCTGTCCACAACCCTGGATGCGACGCGTATAGCTTCTCTGGCCGCCCGGGAAGTCGCCCTGACCTCCTCAGTCTGAAGCTGCGCAGCTTGTTGTTGGGGTGTGGCTACTGCGTCATGCTTCCCTAACAACCTAGATAAACTCGACCCGTGGAGTGGCTGCCCTTCTCCCGCTGCCTGAGCGAGCATGGCCGTGCATCGGTCTGTCCATTCCTGTTTAAATATTATCAAACCCGCCCCATCAAAAAGCATATGGCTTATTTGCACTATATCAAAAGGGAGTAAATCATCATTGCTAAAAAGACCGTCCACGAGAGTGGAAACCACCCCTGAGTTAATTCCTTTTTCTGAAATAGCTTTAACTATTGTTTGAACGTCTTTGGAAATAACGGGAGTATACGTTCTTTGCTGGTTCCCCTGGAGTCCTGTAATTCTCACCGGGAAGGCATGCACCGATGCTGCGGGTGCCCATCCCGCACATTCGATTTTGATTTTACCCCAATGCGGTGAGTTCGTATTGGGGCTGGTTCTCGATTGTGTTAAAAGTTTCATTTGGTTTCGTCCAAAACCGCATTGATTCAGTTTTCTCTGCTTCCGAGTCGCTGCTGGACTTGGTGGGCTCTGCAGAGCAATCCGAGGAGCTGTGGCTCCCTTCAGAGTCGGAAGTCAACTGCCAATATACTTCTGGTCTCTGCTGCCGTTTTGTTCGGCTTCGGCCCCGCTCCTCCCCTCGGGGGCGGTGCCGCTCCCGCCCCCTGGGCTCACCCTGCCTCCCGCAGGGAGGGATCTCTCCCATATATGGTGGCATCAGTGGCCAGGCTCCCAAGTGAGTGTCCGCCTTCTGCCGCACCCCCACGCATGCGTGTCTGCTGGGATCCACAACTCCCAGCTGGGCATGGGCTTAGCGCTGGTTTCCCGCGCATGCGTGTTCGCGGCTGGCCGCGTCTCTGGGTTCTTCCCGCCACAGGCCGGCGGGCTCCGCCCCTCCTCCCGGCCACCCGCGCCATATTCAAACGGGTAGGGCAGCGGATCCCCTCTGCCGCTCGCCCGCGCGCCAGCCCTCTCAATATTTCGGGCTTCTGCCGCCAATCCCTCCCAAAAGGACCGTGCGAGTCCCTCCGCTTCTTGCGCTAAGTCGGCTATCGGCGGGGAAGGGATGGGCGGGGGGTCCGCGGGCACCCCGGGGGGCTCCGGAGGTGGTCTGGGCCCCGGCGGGTCCCCCGAAGGGGTCCACGGGTCCCCCGGGGGCTCCGGGGGCTCTGGGCTCGGGGAGGGATGGGATGCGCCCGGCCCCCGCGTTTCCCCATTTTCAATCGGTTCGCCACCGGGGGGGGTTCACGTTATCGCCCCCTCCCCCAGCTGTGGCGTGATTAACAGACAGGAGCGCGCAGTGTTCCACGCCTCCTGTACTTCTAATGCTTTGCGTAGGGCAGCTTCTGCCTTCCCCCACACTTTCAGGCTTTTGCTGCTGCCTGTGGCTTTTGTGTCCTCTGCTAGCGCGACAGTACATTTCTGCCACACCTCAGAGTGTAATATATCTATGGGTCGAGCAATGACCCCAAGCTCTAAGAGTCTCGTCAATGCGAGATTAAAATTCTTGAGCTCACATTTGATTCCCCATTGCATATGTATCAAACTTACGACCTTCGCTATCGCTTCCATACGAATCGCGGGTCCTGGGACGTCCCCCTTCTTTGCTATAGCCATTCCGGCGTTGAGTGCTGTCCCCTGGCCAGGAGTTCCCCCGTCGCCCGGACTCGTTCCCGTGTCCCGGGTTTTGGCACCACTATGTTGCCTTCTTGTGAAGGCCGCGATGACCTGGTATCGGAGTCCAGCACCGTGATCTTCCCCTTGGGATCCCTCGTGGCCAATAATGGACGCTGACACCAATGTGGTGGACGGTTAAAGGCGTTTATTGAGGGGTCTAAAGGGTATTTATGGACTAAGGGGCTTCTCTACGTCAGACAGGGGTTTGGCTATACTTTCTAGGGTTAGTATGGAGTGGAAAGTTACTGGCATGCATAGGTTAGGGGGGCTACACGTCTGGCTACATTCCAAGGGTGATCCTTATCTATGGGGAGGGGGGCAGAAGGATTCCTGTAATTTTCCGTCACAGCCCGAAATCTTCCGAACGCCTGTCCCTATGCCTACTACACGGAAATATGGACTGTGTGGGCCATACTCCCCGTGAGATTTACAGACCTCTTTAATCAATTGTCGTTCAAAAGAGCTCCAATTAGCAGTTGGGGCCGCTCCTCCTTGTGCTGCAGGCTGATATGAAACAGGAGCGAATGACAAAGTGGGACCCTGTATTGGGTCTGCAGCTTCCTGCCCTGTATCCCTTGCATTGGAATTATTGAAATAACAAATACAGGTTTGGGGACATGCAGTGGGCGTGCCCCCACCCTGGGAACCTGGGGAGGGGGCGGGGACGCAATGGGAACAGGGGGCGGGGACACCTGGTGACATCACATCGGCAGACGCCCCCTGGGAGGAGTAGAGGGGCAGAGCTGAGGGTACTGTAGGAAAGGGGGGAGGAGGGAAGGTGTTGCGAGGAGCAGGAGGAGAGGGGGATGGGGAAAGAATTTTGGGATGCTTAAGGGGATCTTGCGAAGAAGATGACCAGGTTTGGGATGGTGCCACGTGGCATCCTCCATCTTGGGTACCCCCTAGGGACTGGGGGCCATTTTGGGCATCACTGGTCTCTGAAAAACTAACACGTGCTCTGGGATTCAGAGTGGGGGACACAGGGTTTTGGAAAATGTTCCACGTGGTCTGGCCAGGCCCTTGTGGACAAGGGAACTCAGGCATTTTAACGTGCTCAGGGAGTCGACTTCCCAGCACATGAGCAGGATTTGCTCTCTTTAAAATACCAAGTTTTGGGGTAAGAGGTTTAGGGCTGGAAGGGGGAGAAACAGGGAGAGCAGAGGTACATGGCTTAATATTTGGCTTTTTCTCCAATTCCTTTTGTTTGAGCAAGGCTGTTCGAATTTGTAGACTCCAGAACACAAATTTTGCTGAAGATGTATTCTCAGACTGTCCCAAGGTTATCAATTCATGCCCTACTTTATCCCAGAATTAAATATTGTGGACTTCTTTAGGAGAAGTTTGTGGGAAGTGTAGAAAAAGCCACCTTATAAATGGTTTTAATTTTCCTTTAGAGAACTTTACATTTGCAGTGGCTAAAATTCCAACAATATGGTAATACACTCCTTTTTTGTTCTGTGCTTAACTTCAAGCCCATTTTAGATGTAAATGGCACAGCACAAAGTCCCGCCGACCGAATGCAAAGCCAAAATCAGCTACCGATTTCTAAAAAGACCACGGTTAAAAAGCGATAACGCTCAGACGAAAGCTTTCACAATGCAGCTGTATATACTGCTTCTAAAACTGCTGCGGTAGCGGCAGGCAATGGGGGCACGCCTCGGCCGCATGGAGAGACAGACAAAGGCTCCCCCTCCCGAGAATGCAGCCCCCCCGTGCACTGCATAGAGAGCAGCACCCCCACGCCACGTATAAGGAGCAACCCCCCGTACCGTGCGGCAAGCCGGAGCCAGGGCCACCCCGTGCCACGTTAGAGAGCACCCCCCGCCCCCGCACCGAGAGAGAGCAGCCCCCCTGCACCGAGAGCTGAGCACGCTGCGATGCCGAGCCGTGGGGAGTGGCAGGCAGAGCTGTCCTGCTCCTCGGGGCCGACGGCGCCAATTCTAAAAACGGCAAAAACACACCGCAGAGTTAAAGCTTGATAGGGTATCGCCTTTGCTCCGCAGGGCTGCGAAACCTAAATGCAAGAGCAAAAAAGAACAAGTCTCACGGCAGAGATGGAATTTGAGCTTCTACCTCGCCAAGGAGCAGAAATACTCACCAAAATCGAAGCTGTTGCTGGCAAAGTCAGGCAGGCTGGTCTCTTCACTTGAATAGGACCTCTTGGGCAGGAGGGGCTCCCCTATTCTCCCCTGGAAAATTCGCTCACCAGAAAGGAGCTGCACTTTCCAGAGGCGCAGAGCGTTCCCCGAGGCTTCTTGTGGGTTCAGTCCCAAAGTCTCTCTGGAGAGCTATGCAACCACAGCTCTACAGTGGACGCTAAGCTGCCGTAACGCTTTTCCAAGTTTCTGAGATTCCTTCTGGGGCTGCAGGTTCGTGCAGCCACACGTTTGCGCACCAATATATAGAATATTAATCCTGACGTTTCTGGGTGTGTCGTGCCTGGCTTCGTCTAGCCCTCGCTGCTGGACCAAAGGCGGCAGCTGTGGCGTTTTACCCCAGAGATACCTTTGGCCAGCTGGATGCTGCAGCTAGGCACTCGGAACAAAGCCAGGCAAAGCAGGAACTCAGTTTACCTCTGGTGGAAAAGGTTCAGGCGACAGTGATGAGAAAAGAGCAGATTCTATCATAGAGTCTTAATCCAGAGTTTTATTTTAGGATGGCAGACCTCTAAAACAGCTCCCAATAGAACGCCGGGCCGCATGGTCTCGTCTGCTTTTAAGCCCCAGGGACAGGGGGAGGGGAAGGGACAGGTGAGCCTACCAGGTGTGAGGAAGGGAAGGCTCAATGGATATAGATGCTTGGACAGGCCAATGAACCCGGATCTGAGGGGCATCTTTTGAACTTCTGCCAACCACACAATGCCCCTGCTGGAATGTTAAGATTGATGGACAGCTCTTAGGAGGAGGGCAAAAGGGGGAGGGGGAAGGTTGGCACACCTGGGGGCATCACACTGCAACAAAAGCTCTTCCTACATTTCAAGCACTTCTGGGGCTTCTCCTTGCCCTGAAGCTGCTAATGGACCCTCAGCTCCGAGCTCCGGCCACCTCCCCGGCCCAGGGTGGGTCTTTCCTCCTCAGATCCCCGTGATCTGCGTTTGCAGCCCCTCCTCTTGCGGGATCTCCGGGACTTTTCCTCCCCGTTGGGTTCCTGCGCTGTGGGAGCCGCTCAAAACAGCCTCTTCCACGAGGTTCTGCTGTGGGCATTTGTCCTCCCTGCTCTCCATGCTCAGCGCCTGGTCTGGGGGAGGAAGGACAAGGAGAGGATGGGATTTGCCTCCGTGCCACAGGGAAGGGCAAGGTGGGCAAAAGGGATTGTGGGGAGAAGAAGAGTAGGTGGAGGGCTGAAACACGTGGATGCCACCATTTTGGGCTCTGGCCATGTGGTCAGCAGTATCCTGAATGCCAACCTTGTGGTCGCAGCCATTTTGGGAATGGGGGAGGTTAGAACAGGACTTCGGGGTAACAGGAGCTAGGTTAGAGGGGTGCAGGGAAGGTTCTCTGTCAGCCTGAGCACAACTGCCAGGGCCAGGGTACTGGGAGAGAGGTGGGAAGCCAGGGGAGCAGTGGCAGTGCCAGGTACCCTGAAATTGCCGGAAAGCCTCGCTGCTCTCTCTCAGTTCAGGGGCAGAGGGTTTGGGGGGAGGGGTAGGGGAAGCCGCAGGAGGGGAGATTTGCTCTGACTGTCCTTTCAAATCCCTCTTCAGGGCTTCTTTCCAAATTACCAGGAAAACAGGGAAAAATTGAGACACTGTCCCATCTCCCTGTTCCACTTTAGCTGTTAACATGGCTCCAATTTTATCCCAGGCAGAGTCAGAATTCTGTCTTTACCAGACATTCTGCTGGGTAAACTGAGGGAAATGAAAAGATACCCAGTGAACAAACCGTTTCAAAACTGCTTTGGAAACCGTAACATTTCGACTACTTAGGGTTTCTAAAATTAGGGTATAAACGCTCCTCTGTGCCGCAGAAAACTTAGCACCCCTATCTGCTTCCTGCAGCACGTAAATCTACCTTCTTTACAGTGAGCACAAACAAAACTGAAAGCACTGAGTCCACAGCCAATCCGGGAAAATCCGGGCAGCCTCTTCCCCACCCCTTCTCCCCGAGGGAGAGACAAGCTGCTTGCGTAGAGACCGCGCGGCTTTTAAAATGGCAAACAACACCTGCCGGCCCCTCCACCACGTGGATGCCGCATGGGCTGCTGGAGTGGATCCGTGCCGCCTGTCGGGTCCTGCTGCTGCCCAGGCATGTCCGCTCTCGGCAAAAACGCAAGCTGCAGACACTCTGCCACCGCCCGCGCTGCCACAGCGCTGGAACCTGCACGCAGCACCGGGTTGAGCGTGGGAACACGCCGCTGGGACCCCGCTACCCCAAAACAGCGCGCAGGCATTGTCAGAGCGCCGGAGCCGCCCCGCCTGTGCTGCCGCATGGGAAACGCAAACCGTCTTCAGGACCGGAGATTTTCCTGCACCGGGAGCTAATCACCACCCTCTAAAAGCCCCTCTGGGTCCCCCAAGACACGCAGGGAATACTCACCCCGCTTGGGGACTTGGCTGGCTGGGTCAAGTGTAAAGAAGTCCTTGTCCGGGATCGGCCCGCCTTGGGCTCGGCGGGGTCACGATCCCACCCTCTAGCCTTCTTGTCGACAAAAACGCGACGAAGAAGTCAGAGGAAGGTGGAAGTCCAAAAGCTAACGTAATCCACTCGTGGAATTACCAGCTACTTCCTGGCCGTCGTGGGAGACGAACAAGTGGGCGCCACCTGCAATAATCTGTAGTTCGCTGGGCTTTGTATGAGTCCAATCCGGCTAGCTGGAACCCAAGCCCACATGGACCTGCATGGACTGAAGATAAAAGACGAGGAGCGCTCTTCCAGCACGTGGGGACGAGTATCCTGTTTATTGGCTTGTGATGGGACACTGCTGGCCGCAGCGACCACCCAGGTGGCAAAAGAGGCCAAACCTTTACCTGCAGTGGGGTTTTATCCCCCAGGGGAAAGGGGGCGGGAAAGAGGACCGTGGCCAATGGGGTGCCATTGGAGAGGGGCGAGGGGAGGGGTATCCACGGGGCAGACCACCAGGTGTGTAGAAAGGAGTGGATGGGGAGAGACCATGTGATGAGGAAGGGGGAATAATCTACATGACATACCATACTCAGTACAAATTTCCTGTTACCCAGTGCAGAACAACTACTAAATAAACTATTTAGTGCAATACAACAAAGTCCCATCCTCCTTGTCTTCTCCCTTCAACTCTCTGTTTATGTTTTTTTGGCCTGAGTCCGTAACAGTTGTCCTTGGATTCTTAAGCTGGAAAAGGGTCGTTTTGTCTAACTACCCTGTGAAGAGAACTTACTAACAATTAATACAAAGTTCAGAGTTACACACCAAGGCAGTATAGAATCTGAAAAATATGAAAGCTAAAACTTAGGGCATCACCCCCATATCACTCTCCATGTCTCTGTCCTCCCATGTCCCCAGCTCTTTCCATGTCCCGCCTTGTCCCCACCCATGTCATTGTCCTCCCATGCCCCCATCCATGCTTTACTTCAATGTCTTTATTTTTACAACAGTTTCAGGAGTTTCAAAGGGATGAACAGAAAGGAAATGAAAATCAAGGCCAAAACAAAATTATTTACATGTCCCTGCCAGCAGAGTATCCATGTGCTTGGGTGGGTGGGAAGAACCTTTTTTGGAGGGGTTTCCATCCCACTGTCTCCAAAATCAGGGATTTTGCCCCAGTCTGTCCTCATTTGGCTTTAAAAGACGGTTGTGGGCCATGGAGAACTAAAACAATGGATTTATGTTGGAGAAGACCTGCAAGGCTATCCGGTATTGCTCAATGCAACTAGATGATGAAAAAGGTGAGATTTTTCTGCAGTCAGAAGTTGACCAATCTGCTCTCCACAAGGGATTTCTGATGTTGGGCTGTGGATGTGTGCAGGTGCCCATGGGGAGCCAGGAGAACGTGGAACCCGCAGGCAGGTGTCTTCCCAACACGAATCACCGGCACCATGGATCACCAGGGCTCTGCCCTCCAGGGGTCACTGGGGATCATCCAGGGTGGATCCTCATGTGAGGGATGGAGCTGGAGCAGCACAGGAAGCTCTTCCTGCCCTCGGGGCACTTGCAGGGCTGCCTTTAGTGCTGGCTCCGTTGGTGTTGGGTCAAGTGAGAGCTCTGTGAGAAGCTCTTCCCACACTCAGGACACTCATAGGGCCTCTCCCTGGTGTGGATGCAACAGTGTTTGATGAGGGTGCAATTACGGTTGAATCTCTTCCCGCGTTCGGGGCAGAGAAAGGGCCTCTCATCTGTGTGAATCCGCTGATGCCTGACGAGAGTGGAGCTGATCTGAAATCTCTTCCTGCATTTATCACAGGGCCTCATAGGGCCTCTCCCCTGTGTGGATTCTCTGGTGGACAATCAGCATGGAGTGCTCGAAGAAGCTCTTCCCACACTGCCCACACTCGTAGGGCCGTTCCCCGGTGTGGATTCTCACATGGCGGATCAGGGAAGATCTCAGGGAGAAGCTCTTCCCACATTCTGAGCACTTGTGGGGCTTCTCCCCATCCTGAAGGTGCTCATCAACCCCCAGCTCCGAGCTCCAGACACCTCCCCTGCCCAGGGTGGGTCTTTCCTCCTCAGATCCCTGTGATCTGCGTTTGCAGCCCCTCATCTTGCGGGTTCTCCACGACTTTTCCTCCCCGTTGGATTCCTGTACTGTGGAGCTGCCCAAAACAGCCTCATCCACGAGGTTCTGCTGTGGGGATTTTTCCTCCCTGCTCTCCATGCTCAGCGCCTGGTCTGGGGGAGGAAGGACAAGGAGAGGATGGGATTTGCCTCCGTGCTACAGGGAAGGTCAAGGAGATGCCCCCAGTGCGTCCCCAGCAGGACAGCTTTGGCAGCAGGGTTGTCCTGCAGCCAGGGGCTGTGCTGGGCTGGGAGATGGAGCAGCAGAGATGGGGAAAGGGGCACTGACTTCCTCCTCCCCTGCCTGGGCCTCCCGGGCCATCTTCCTCTTCCTCGCAGCCTCCTCCTCCTGCATCAGGCCAAGGTTTTGGAATGGGAAATCCTGGTTTGGGGGAAAACAAGGGCTGAACGCGTTGGGTTTGATGGTCCCGCTGCCCATATGCATCTGGAGAAGTCAGTGCCCCTTTCAGCCTCGGAGGACCCGGAATCCACTCATGCCCAGCCTCCCCCACCCCTCCAGGCTGCTGGAGGTCCACCAGCTCCAGGATCGCCCCTTTGTGCTCTCTCCGCTTCGGAGCTTCTGAGTTGCCCCTTGGCTCTCCCGGGATCCCCAAACCCAAGATCGCGCCTGCGCCCACCAGTACCAGGCAATTGCCAAGTGGACCATCAAGATCCCTCCGGGGGCATTTGTGGCTCTGCTCTGGGGTCCTGGAAGATCCAAACATCCCCTGCCCCACAAAAAAACCCTCCCAGAGACCCCCCAATGGATTTGGGGCAAGCTCCCCCATCCTGCTCACCTGTGGGTTTTGGAGGGGGTGATGCTGACGGAGCCGGGGGAGATTCAGCCTGCGCAGGCGGGCAGGGGAACCACTTGGTTCTGCTGCTGCTGCTGCTGCTCGTATTCCTCCCGTTCCTGCTCTTCATCCCACTCCTCCGCTCCCAGCCCGGCCTGGGCAGTGCCGACACCCAAATGCAGCTGCGCTCTGCCCTAGGGGGGGGTTCCCAAAGCGGCCCCAGCCTGCGCGGCACTGGGAGTGATACTGGGAACACTGGGTGGGATCCTGAGAGCAGCGGGAAGGAATCGGGAGTGCTTTCCCTGCCAGTCCCACTCTTACTGGGAGCACTGGGAGGGAACTGGGAGCAAACAGCGCCCGGAGGCGGCTGCAGCCAGTACTGGGCGCGGCCAAACTGAAGGGCGTGGTTATGCAAATACAGGAGCGATTGCGCACTGGGATTGGTGGACGGGAGCAGGGCGGTGTTTCCCTCGTCACATGGGGGCCGGAATGATGGCAGTGGCATCCGGAGAGAGGGGACAGGGAGCGGGAATGGGGACTGGGAGCGGAAATGGGAATATGGGACCAGGACAGGGAATATGGAAACCCCAACTGGAGAGAGAATATGAGATGGAGATTAGGAAGATGAGACCGGGATCGCAAACAGGAATCCAGGAATGGGACTGGGAACATAGAAATGGAAATAGGGGAACGGAAGTGCAACCAGCAGTGGGACCGGGAATATGAGAACGGAACAGGATAGGGAGTATGGGCCTGGGAATATGGGAACGGCAACCAGACAAATACTGGACCAGGACGGGGAATGAGACTGGGAATGGGATCCAGACTGGGATGGAGCAGGACGGGACAAGGAGTGCAGTGACATGGGAACGGGTGGGGAGCAAGGGGAGTGACAGCAGGGAGAGGGGGATCGTGGACAGGGGACGTGGGGAGCCAGGACAGGGAGTCATGGGGACAGTTCCAGGGCAGGGGAGCCTTGATCAGCTGCCCAAGAAACTCTGCCATCGTTTCCCAGTGCGGCCAAAGTCACTCAGCCTTGGGTGCCCAAAGCCCAAGTCCCACCCAGGAACCCTGAACTCCCTGGAACGTAGCAGCCCCCACATCCCCTGGAAGATCTCCACATGTCCCCATCCTTGTCTTAGTTCAATGTTTGTATTTTTATCCTGGTTTGTGGTATTTTGAAAAGACAGAGAGAAATGAAAAGATAATCAAGGCCACATGGAGCCATTAAGAGGTGGAGCCCCCAGCCAGGTGTCTTCCCAACACAGATTACCAGCACCACAGATCACTGGGGCTCTGCCCACTGGGCAGCATGCAGCACAAATACTGCCATGGGGTATGGAACTGTAGCAGTGCACACTTGGGGAACTGTAGCCGTGCACACTTGGGGCACACTTGGGGCACTCACAGAGCTTTCATAGTGGTGCCTCCATTCGTGTTGGGTCAAGGCTGACCTCTGGCTGAAGGTCTTCCCACACTGGGGACATTTGTAGGGCCTCTCCCCTGTGTGGATGCGCTGGTGGGTGACCAGGGTGGAGTTGTGCTTGAAGCCCTTCCCGCAGTCAGGGCAGCGGAAAGGCCTCTCATCCGTGTGAATCCGCTGATGTACGAGGACATCTGAGCTGCTTTGAAACCTCTTCCCACACTCCCCACACTCATAGGGCCGCTCCCCGGTGTGGCTCCTCTGGTGGATCATCAGGTGATGGCTCCGGCTGTAGGTCTTCCCACAGTCAGGACACTCGTAAGGCCGTTCCCCAGTGTGGATCCTCTGGTGAAGCATCAGTTCAGAGCTCTGGCTGAATCTCTTCCCACACTGCCCACACTCATAGGGCCTCTCGCCGGTGTGGGTCCTCTTGTGGACAATCAGGTTCGACTTCTGGGTGAATCTCTTCGCACACTCGGGACACTCGTAGGGCCTCTCCCCAGTGTGGATGCGCCGGTGCTTGATGAGGTCGGGGTTATATTTGAAGCCTTTCATGCAGTCGGGGCAGCGGAAGGGCCTCTCATCTGTGTGAACCCGCTCGTGTGTGAGGAGATGGGAGCTTGTCTGAAACCTCTTCCCACATTTGGGACACTCATAGGGCCTCTCATTTGTGTGTGTGCGCTGATGCTTCAGAAGAGTGGAGCTTCTCTGAAAGCTCTTCCCACATTGCCCACACTCATAGGGCCGTTCCCCCGTGTGGCTCCTCTGGTGGTTGATCAGGTCAAAGTTGTCTCTGCAGCTCTTCCCACACTCCCCACACTCATAGGGCCTTTGTCCAGTGTGGATCCTTTGGTGGCGGATCAGGGCTGAGCTTCGGCTGAAGCACTTCCCACATTTCCCACACCTGTAGGGCTTCTCCCCATCGCAAAGCTGCTCGCAGACACCCAGCACTGAGCTCTGGCCGCCATCCCGTCCCAGGGTGGGTCTTTCCTCCTCTGACCTCCCTGGGCTACGTTTGCAGCCCCTCCTCGTGCAGGATCTCCAGGGCTTTCCGTCCCCGTTGGATTCCTGCACTGTGGAGCCGCTCAAAACAGCCTCATACCCAAGGTTCTGCTGTGGTGACTCAGCCTCCCTGATCTCCATCCTCAGCTCCTGGTCTGGGGAAGGAAGGACAAGGAGAGGATGGGATTTGGCCCTGTGCCACAGGGAAGGGCAAAGAGATCCCCCCAGTGCGTCCCCAGCAGGACAGCTTTGGCAGCAGGGTTGTCCTGTAGCCGGGGGCTGTGCTGGGCTGGGAGATGGAGCAGGAGAGATGGGGAAAGGGGCACTGACTTCCTCCTCACCTGCCTGGGGCTCCCGGGCCATCTTCCTCTTCCTTATAGCCTCCTCCTCCTGCATCGGGCCAAGGTTTGCGAATGGGAAATCCTGGTTTGGGGGAAAACAAGGGCTGAGCGCATTGGGTTTGATGGTCCCGCTGCCTCTCTTGGCTTGAAAAGACAGGTGTCTGCTAAGGAAGGCAGAGCGTCCCTTAAAATTGAAAATGTAAACCCCCTCCCTCCAAATTAGTGTAATTTTGAAATTAAGGGGCTCTGAGGGAAAGATATGGAAATAGGAATAACAGTTCTTTGCTAGGAAAAATAAAATAAAAAATGCAGTAGTACAAAAAAAAAAAACACTGACAGAGTCAGAATCCAACCCGACACCCTGTTAGTCAGGGTGTTTGTTGCACTCCAATTAAATGGTGGCTGCCGTCCTCCTGGTGTGACAGAGGTGGTTCTGTTGAAGCAGTGATCCTGCAGAAGGGTGTAGTTTTCCTCCAGAGGTCCAGTGGTGGTGTAGATAGGTCTGGTCTTCCTCGCGAATCTAGTGTAGAAGAAAAGCTGCTCCTCTGGGAATCCAGTGGGAAAAGCCTGACTGTGGTGCTCCAAATCTCTGATTATAAGCAGGTAGGGATGCTTGGCTCCTCCCCCTGGGTGGGGCATCTCACAATGGGATAATGTAATTTTATCAGCCATGCAGTGAGGCTCAATGGCCCATTAACAGAAAATATCTCCCTGAAAGGGAGGATTGTCAATGGGGCTCAATGCCTCATTAACAGAAAATATCTCCCTTGAGGGATGATGGGTTGTGGAAGAGATAAAAATAAACTGCCCCACCTGGTTTTAACAGCTTGCCCATTAATAGAGAATATCTGCCCTGGAGTTAGGAGGGGATGGGTCATGGAAGTGATAAAGAACACTGCTCCACCTGGTTTCAACAGATGGTGATAAAATACATACTGCTGGTTACATCTTGCATTGCAACATAAGACAAGATGGACATGGACCAGGGGTTGATGCCAGGCACGGTGGGCACCAGGACAGGGGTGACACAGGGACACTGGGGACATGGACCAGAGGGTGACAACAAGCAGCAGGGACACTGTTTTGAGGTGACACCAGCGGGTGTTCCCAGAGACAGGGCCCAGAGACTGGGCTGAGGTCTGGAAATGAGAAATCCTATTTCCAAGAGAAAAAGAAGGTATGAGAGCATTTTGTTGGGCATTCCTCCTGCCCTAACCCATCTCTAGAAGTCACCAGACATTTTGTGTCCATAAAAATCTCCAGACCACCAAGATTCTGCCCAAAAAACCCTCCAGACCACAAAAATTTAATTGCAAAACCCCTCAGAAATGCCATCACTAAGCCTTCCAAGACTTGAATGTCTCATGATTATTTCAAAAAAGAGCTCCCCATGAATTGCCCCTCTCTGGTCTCTCCACTTTGGACTTCTGGGGATTCTGCCTCTATTGAGGGTTCTCCTCTCCAGGGTCCCCACCCTCTCCAGGCTGTCACAGGAATCTCCAGGGTCCCCCCTCTCTGCTCTTCTGACCTTGGGCTTCTGGGGCTCCCCCTTCTCTGTGCTGCTGGGGCTTCCCCACAGCCCCCAGGGGTTCCCCGGCTCCCCCTCTCTGGGCTCCCCCTTAGCAATTCCGGGGCTCTTGGTGTCCCAGCGCTCCCGTTTCCCCTGACTCTGCTCCAGGCTGTGGGGAGCTCCAGGGCTTCCCCCTCACCAGGGTGTTCCCCTCACCGGGATGAATCCTGGCGGTCTCCTCTCTCTGGGCTGCACACTTCGGTGTCCCAGTGTTCTCCCCTCTCCTGCCCTCCCCCGCAAAAAAACAACCCCCCGGGACACCCCCAAAATCTCCCCAGTGGGCATTTGCGGCTTCGCTTTGGAGTCCTTTGAGCTCCAAAAATCCCCCCCCCTCCCCAGAAAAATACCCTCCCATGGAGCGCCCAGGATATTTGGGTGAGCTCCCCCTCTGCGGTCACCTGAGATATGGGGGGGAAATGCCCCAGGGGCCGGGAGGGCTGCGGACACAGCAAGGGCTGGAGCGTGTGGTCCCTCCAATTCCACTTCCCGGTCCTCCTCCTCTATCCCAGCTCTTCCTCCCACTCCTCCTCCACGCCTCCTCCTCCACACCTCCTTCTCCTTCTCCTGTTCCCTCCAGCCCTGGTCCCGCTGCTTCTCCCTCCCCGCTCCACCATCCCATTCCTCCTGCCCCGGTCCCGCAGCCCACGGCAGGAGCGGGGATGGAGCCGGGACAGGTCGGGATGGGCAGCGCGGGGCTCTCGGCTGCTCCCACCCGCTGGGGCCGGGGGAAACCCGGCCCAGGGAGAAGGAGAGGCAAACTGGGAAAACTGGGGGCTGCAGATCCACACTGGGGCTTGCTGGGGACCCTGGCTGGGGGCTGCCAGCCCCTGGGGCTCCTGTCGGGCGATCTGGGAAGGGGGAACACAGAGAGGGCTGGGGGATGCCAGGAGTGGCATCTCTGGGATGGACTGGGCTGTACTGGGATCATACTGGGAGGGAGTAGGAGGCTGCAGGGGCAATTGAGGACGTGTTGGGGGCAAATGGGATATACTGGGAATGACTGGGATGATTCTGAGAATGGGAGCAGCTGTGAGCAACTGGGATCATACTGGGAGCAACTGGGAGTGACTGACTGCATGCTCGGGGTGATTGGAAGCAACTGGGTTTATGCTGGGATTAACTGACATCATACTGGAGGTGACGGGAATCATACTGGCAGTGAGTGTGACTACACTGAGGCTGATTGGGAGAGGTTGGGAGGAAATGGGATCATACTGGAAGGAACTGGGAGTGACTGGGAATAGGCTGGAAGGAACTGGGGTACACTGAGAGAGACTGGGAGTGACTGGAATGAAAGTGAGGGTGAAACAGAGCAACTGGAACCATGTGGGGCCCAACTGGTTCCTACTGGCAGTGACTGGGAGAACACTGGGGTCATACTTGGATCATACTGGGAGTGACTGGACTAATACTGGGAGTACCTGAGAGTGACTGGGAATACACCATGCACATCATCCCCCTTACTGGGGGTGACTGGGAGCACACTGGGAGCAGATGGCATTTTACTGGGACTGACTGGGTTACCCTAGCTGGGGGCAGATGGGACCATAGTGGGAGAGATTGGAAGCAACTGGGATTATTCTGGGACCACACTGGGAGTGCTGGTGCATGACTAGGATCATACTGGAGCTTACTGGGATCATATTGGGGTTGAAAGGGAGTGACTGAGATCACACTTTGGGCTCTTGGGTGCAACAGAGAGAAACTGGGATCATGCTGCAAGCAAATTGGAGTAACTGGAAAGGACTGGATGCATGCTAGAGGTAACTGGGATGTTGTGGGCATGACTGGGATCATACTGGGATAGCTAACAGCTTCCTGGGGCCACTAGGAGTGTTTGGGAATGACTATGGATATGCTGAGGGCAACTGGGATATACTGGGAGTGTCTGTAAGCATACTGGGGTGACTGGAAGCACATTGGGCACAGCTGGGCCCATGCTGGGTGAGACTGGGATCCCACTGAGGGTGACTGGAATCCTACTGGGATTGACTGGGAGTGGCTGGGAGCAAGTGGAATCATTCTGAAAGCAACTGGAAGGAAGTGGGAGTGACTGGGAGCATGCTGGGGGTGACTGGGATCTACTGGGAGAGACTGGGGATCGTACTGGAGGCTACTGGGGTCATGCTGGCATTGACAGGGAGCACCTGGGATCACACTGGGGGCCACTGGCAGCATAATGGGAGTGACTGGGATTAGACTGCAAGTGACTGGGATCCTGCTGGGAGTGGCTACAACCATACTGGGACTATAGTGGGTGTCAATGGACCCTGACTGGGGGTTACTGGGAGCTACCAGCATAGGCTGGGAGCCAGCTGCGCACACACTGGGAGGAAGTGGGAATGATAGGATGCATGCTGGTGACAGCTGGGATATACTGGGAGTGACTGGGGTCACCTGAGCCACGCTGAGGTAACTGGGAGTGCCTGGGAATGACTACGAGTTCATGGCAACTGGGATATGCTGGGAGTGTCTGTAGGCATACTGGGGTGACTGGGAACACACTGGGGGTGACTGGGATTCACTGGGATTTGCAGAGCCTCCACTTGGGACAACTGGAAGTGATCCCCCCGTTCCCCCCAGTCCTCCCTCGGGCACTGTCCCATCTCCCACCCTGCGCCGCTGGGATCTGCCCGGAGCAGCGCGATGGCTCCAGAGCTGGGGCTGGGGGCGCTCCTGGGGGTCAGGGGGAGTGGGACCCCAGCACCGGGACCCTGAACCGCCATTCCCGGCACAGGGACCCCTCTGCTCCCCTTTTCCTGCACAGGGACCCCCCTGGATCCCCCATTTACGGACATCAGGACTCCCTGGTCACATTTTCCCAACCATCCCATGGCTCCCAGACTCCAGACTTCCCTGGGACACTCTGGAATACCTTGGACCCCCTTTCCTGCCTTTCTCAGCCCCCAGCCCCAACTTTCTGCAAAACCAGAGGCCCCCTGAACTCCCCATTCACAAACATCCCGGGAGTCCCCACCCCGTTACCCCCCTTTTCTGGGAAAGTCTGGACTCCCTTTTCCTGGGCTCAAGGACCCCCTGGAACTCCTTTCTATCTCTCCATGTCCCTGCCCTCCCATTTCCTTGACCCTGAGACCCCTCTGTCCCCCATTCCTGAGAATGGAGTCACCCTTTTACTCCTTTGCCTGGCACTGAGATCCCCCCTGCACCCCCTTATCCAGCACCAACACAACCTTTTCCTGGCCCCCCGCCTCTTCAGCCCCCAGGCCCACCCTTTCCCTGGCCCTGGGACCTCTGGGCTGTCAATCCTGCCTTTCCCAGCCCCAGCCCCTCCTTTCCTCACACAGAGGAGCCCTGGCACCCCCTTTCCTGGGCACAGGACAGACCATCACACCTCTCCCAATCCTTGCCCCACCTTTCTTTGACTCTGAGCCCCTGAACCTCCTTCCCAGCTCTCCCACCTTTCCTTGACCAGTTGAGTTCCCTGCATCCCAAATCTCTCACCCACCCCAGCTCCCCCAAATCTCCGTGTCCCCCCCAGTTCTGCCCTCCCTGCAGTGCCTGGAAGTGGCGCTGTCGGAGCCTGGCCCGGGGGTCACCCAGTCCTTGATTGTGGGGGACGTGGACGGGACCCCCTGGGAGCGCTGGGGCAGCGAGCGGGGCCGGATGGAGCCGCAGACAGCGGGGATGGGGGCAAGAGCTGAGCTGGGATATTGGGATAGCCAGAACTGGGATATTGGGATAGGCAGGGCTGGGATACTGGGATAGGCAGGGCTGGGATATTGGGATAGCCAGAGCTGGGATATTGGGATAGCCAGAGCTGGGATATTGGGATAGCCCAGGCTGGAATATTGGGATAGCCAGAGCTGGGATATTGGTATAGCCACACCTGGGATATTGGGATAGCCAGGGCTGGGATATTGGGATAGCCAGAGCTGGGACACTGGGATAGCCAGAGCTGGCTCAAGGACAGGAACCAGCACGTGGCCAACAGTGCCCTGGAGACGGGGCCGGTACAACCAGAATGGGGGGAGTTGGGGGAGCCGGGGGCTGGGCTGGGATCTGTGGGGCTGGGGGAATCTCTGGGAATGGGATGGGACCTGTGGGACTGGTATGGTAATCCAGGGAGCTCCATGGGGCTCTGTGGGACTGGGACACGACTCCATGGGTCCGTTCTCTCCTCGTTCCCAGGTCTCCACACAGTGCAGGTGGTTTCCAGCTGTGACCTCCTGTCCAATGGAGCATCCATGGATCCCACTGGTATGGCCATAAGGGGTGGGATTTCATCTCCTTCCAGCTGGGACCCGGGAGCTTTGCAGTGTCTGACGGTGCCACCTGGATCACCCAGAGGTGCTGGGAATCCAAAGGCATCATGGTGCAGTGAATGAAGCATTACCTGGGATACACCTGTGGGGAAGAGCTCCCAAATGGAGCTCTATGGTTGGAGGCTCTGGAGCACAAAGGTGGGTGTGGGAGGGGAATTCCTAAGGGAGTGTGGGATTCAGGAATGGGAGACTTGGAATGCAGGAATTCCCATGGAATTTCCATGGCCAAATCTCACTCTCATCCCACTCAGGTGAGAATTGCATGGGTGGATCCCTCCCAACTCAGTGCCACTCTGTGGAGAATTCCATGGGGAAATGATTTGAATTGATGACCAATCCAATGAGAGCAGTGAAATGAGACCTAATCCCTGCTGGGGTTCCATGGGACATCAATCCCAATCCTTTGCCCAGGCCGGCTCTGCTGTGCCCGTGGGAGCACCAGGGGGGTGCCCTGTCCCTGCCCTGAGCCCAGCACGAGCCTTTCCTTGGCTGTTCTGTGCCCTGCCTGGGGCAGGAGGGCGTGGCCAGAGTGGCTTTGGTGGCCCCGGGCACCCGGCCGGGCTGCAGCCACTGCAGGGGCTCCTGGGGAATGTTCCAGAGCAAAGCTTAAAGCAAACAATGGTTCCTGGAGGGGATTCTGCCCCTGGGCCTCTGCTGGGAGCCCAAGGGCAACAGCCCAAAGTGCTGGAGCTCAGTGTCCCTCGGCCAGGCCCTGTTCCCTGGCTGTCCCCTGTCCCTCAGCTCTGTAGGACCTGGGGCAACCCTCGGGAGAAAATCCTGAGCCCCAGCTGGGCCAGTTGTCCCCAGGTCACTCTCAGTCACCCCAGTGTGATCCCAGCATGGTCCCTGGGCTTTCCATTCACCCCTGGTATAGTTCCAGCCACTCCCAGCATGGTCCCAGTCACTCCCAGCTACTCACAGTATTACTCCAGTAACTTCCTTTATGGTTCCTGTGATCCCAGTCACTCCCCATCACTCCCAGTATATCCCAGTTCCCCCAGTGTGTCTCCACTCACTCCCAGTAGCTTCCAGCATGATTCCAGTTGCTCACAGTCACCCCAGTCACCTCCAGCATGATTCCTGTCACTCCCTGTATGTCTCAGTTGCCCCAATATGGTCCCAGTTGCCCTCAGCCTGCTCCTAGTCACTTCCAGTATGATCCCACTATGACCTCAGTTGCCACCAGCACAGACCCAGTCATTCCAAGTATGATCCCAGTGGGATCCCAATCTCTCTGAGCATGGTCCCAGTCAATCCCAGTTGCTCCCAGTGTAGACCCGGTCACTGCCAGTCGCTCTCAGTGCGTTCCCAGTCACCCTAAGTCTGGTTACAGACACTCCCAGTATATGCCAGTTGCCCTCAGCATACTCATAGTCACAGCCACGTGTCCCAGTAAGGTTCCAGTTTCCACCAGTATGATCCCAGTCAGTACCAGGCAATGCCAGTTGGTCCCACTATGATCCCTGTTGCCCAAGCTCTGGTCCTGCTGGTTCCCAGTGTGCCCTGATCCTGCTCCCAGTGGGTCCCAGTCCTGGTGTATCCTGATGTATCCCGTTGTATCCCAGTGTATCCCGGTGTACCCCAGTGTATCCCAGCCTGTCCCAGTCCATGCCAGTCCCTTCCCAGCAGCCACCGCCGTTTCCCGGATCCTGCCCCTCCCGGCCCCGGAGCTGCCGCTGGACGCCCCCCAAGTGTCGCTGCTGAGTAAGGAAGCGGCACAGACTCACAAGAAGGCTGCTTTGCACAGCAGTAGTTTTAATATGAAAATTCTCTCTTTTTATAGACTGTGCCGATACATTCAGACCAGATTGGTCAATCAATCAATACATTTCACCTGACTGGCTAATTAACAAAAACACCTTTCTTAGAAACAATCCTTGAGAAAAACAGGAAAACAGAGAGTAGGAAAACACCACCTGCAGGTTGTTTATAATAACAAGCTATCATTGTGTCCCTACAACTCCCTAAAAGTCTCACAAGTCAGCTGTGAGAAAACTTACCTGGTTTTCTCGCTCTCTGACCAGCCTGTCACACCCACACCCAAGGTGCTGCCGGGGCTCGGGGGCTTCGTGTTGGGCTTTGTCTGCCTTGGCTGGGGCTCGGCCTCCACTACGGGAGAAGGTGAGGGGGGATCCCCTGGGGGTCCTGTCCCCCTGGGGAGCGCTTGTGACTCCCCCATGTGCCCCCATGCTGGGGACACCACCTTTTCTCTCCCTAGAGTCCTGACCCAGCTCCTGCTCCCCCCTGGGAGGGGCTTTGGGGAGTCCCCCTGGGACCTCCTTGAATCCCCATTCCTGGGCACTGGGACGCCCCCACATCTCCTTGCCCAGCTGCGGGATCCCCTGTACCCCCTTATCCTGCACCGACACCCCCTGCACCCCTTTTCCCAGCTCTCCTCCTCTGGCAGCCCCTGGATCCCCCGTTTCCGTGAGCCCGGGGACCCCCGGAGCCCCATTCCCGGCCAGCCCGGGGCACCTCAGCCCCAGGCCTCCCTTTGCTGGGAAACCCGGCCTGGGCACGGGGCTCTGCAGCTGCTCTGGGATTTATGATCACCTGGAGGAAAGGGAGAGAACAGAGGAGAGAGAGAAGGAGACTGTGGATCAGGGACCGGGGTCCCAGCGCCCAGTCCTGCTCCGCCAGCGGGCTCCAGGCAGAGTTTGAGCGCAGGTCCAGCGAGTTCAGCACGGCCGAGGAGGGTCCCGGGAGATGCCAGGGGGGATCCCGGGGAATTCCCTGGAATTCCCCCGTCCCCTCCCCCTGCGCTCCTTCGGGCACCTTCGATTCCGCGTTCCCCTCTCTGCGCCGCCGCGATCTGCCCGGAGACCGGTGACGTCACAGAATCCTCGGTATACCATTGGCGGGCAGGAAAGAGCAGCGTTAATGGCGGCTCTGGGGGCGGGGCCGTAGCGGAGCAGCGGATTGGCTGCAGCGCTGGGGCTGGGGGCGCACCTGGGGGGCTTGGGGGGGGGGCGGTGAGGGGGACCCTCGACAGCCGGAATCCCCCGAACCGCAATTTCCGGGCACTGGGAACCCCCTGAACTTCCATTTCCGGGCACTTGAGCAGCATCCACCCCCATTCCTGCATACTGTGACCTCCCTGAATCCCCTTCCCCAGCACCAGGACCCCCATGTTCTTTATCTGGCCCCAGGACCACGCTGAACCCCCCTGAACCACCATTCCTGGGTACTATGACTCACTGCCCCCCCTGGCCAGCGCTGGGATCCCCTGTTACTTCTTATCAGGCACGAGTACATCCCTAAACCCCTGTTTCTGGGCATCAGCACCTCTCTGAACCTCCATTTGCGGGCACTACAACCCCTCTGAATGTCCATTTCCAGGGAGGAAATTTCCCTGAACCCACATTTCCCATACAGGAAACCCCGATTCACTATTTCTGTGCCACAGGACACCCCTGGAACTCAATTTCCAGGCCCGGGATCCCACCGTCCCCTCTGTTCCCTGACAACGAGACCACTTATCTTGGTTTGAAAAGACAGGTGTCTGCTGAGGAAGGCAGGAGCCTTCCCTGAAATAGAAAATGTAAACCCTCTCCCTCCAAATTGTTATAATTTTGAAATAAAGGGGCTCTCAAGCAAAGATATGGGAGGGGGAATAACTCTTTATTAGGGAAGAAAATTTTAAAAAATAAAATAAACAACGCAGTAATACAAAACAACACTGGCAGAATACGACCTGACACCCTGTTGGTCAGGGTGTTGATAGCAGCCCAATTGAAATGGTGGCTGCAGTCCTCCTGGAGTGGCAGGTGTGGTTCTGTTGAAGCAGTGATCCTGTAGAAGTGCGTAGTCTTTCTCTGAAGATCCAGTGGTGCTGTAGATGGGCCTGGTCTTCCTCTGGGAATGCAGCAGGAAAGGGATACTCCTCTGGGAATCCAGAGGAAAAGGCTGATGGTGGTCTTCCAGATCGCAGATTATATCCAGTTAGGAATGCTTGGCTCCTCCCTTGGGGCGGAGCTTCTCACAGTGGGATGATGTAGGTTCATCAGTCAGGCATTGAGGCTCAATGGCTCGTTAACAGAAGACATTTTCCAGGGGGAACATTGGTTGTGGAAGAGGTACAAAACCCTGCCCAGTTAACAGAAGATAACTGCCCCACCTCTAACAGATAGGAATAGAATACACACCCCCATTTCCAACCTAAGACACTGCTTGATCCCCCATTCCTGGTACTGGGACCTTCTTTTACCACCATATCCAGGTCTGAACCCCCTCTTCCCCTGCACATCCATGCCTGGCACTAAGACTGCCCTGACCCCCCTCATCTTGCACCAATAGCCCCTTGCACCCCCTGCTCCCCCGTGCCCCGCAGATAAGGGGAGAGAGAGGTCACTCAGGGATCACCATCACAGGCACAACAGCCCCGAGGTGGGAAAATGAATTGGATTTGGGACTGAGTGAATCAGAACAGCAGAACGAGGAGTGAAATAAACCCTGAAAAAGAACCTTCTCCCGACCTCTTTGTCCTTCACGGACTTCACTTTATTCCCGACTCCCTCCCTGTGCTGCCCAGCGGGGCAGGGAGAGGGGATGGGAGTCATGGTCAGTTCCTGCCACTCTTTCTGCCTCAGGGACAAGAATTCCTTCCCTGGTCCAGTGGGGGGTCCCTCCCATGGGGTCTGTTAAAAACACCAATCACTCATAAAAAATTTTTAAAAGTTTAATAGTAATAAAATGGTTATAAAAATAGTAATATAATTAGAGTAATAAAAATTGGGACAATTTGGATTAGGACAATACAAGACAATAAAAACAAAGGGTTACGGACATTTCAGGTGCCTCTTTCTGGGCAAAATAAGCCCCAAAAAGGACCCACATTAACAGAAGATTAACCCTTAAAAGCAACAGCCTGTTGCATATTCATACATCATGCATAAAATCCATTCAAGCACAGGATTCTGTCTGGTCAGTGTCAACTTCTTCCTCTGGATCCTGACAGCGTCTTCAGGGCTGAACAAGGCAGGGAGAAGTTAATTTCTTCTGATAAGGGAGCAATTAATTCTTTTTCTCTGAAAGGTTTAGGTGTCCTGTGGCTGCTATCTCGGTGCAAGTACCTCATTCCTCTCTTTAAAAAAGTGTCTTACATAGACACTTACATATTACACATCATAGTTTCTATTATGTCATAAACTAAAACTATATTTAACACACCACTTAAGAAAATTAATATAGCAAAACTTTTGAACATAACACATATAATATTCATTTTAATATTTGCAAAAAGCCAGTCATAAAATGCGCATTTTTCACAGTAGTCTAAAATAGTCCATTTTACTGTTCAACTTTCTTGGCAGCTGGTGCATGATAAGGGATATGATCTATCCATTCAATACTATGTTCTCTGGCCTGGGTGTTTGTAAGGCTGTTCTTGAAATGGGTCCCATTGTCCAACTCAATTCTCTCAGGAGTGCCATGTTTCCACAGGATTTGCTTTTCCAGGCCCAGGATGGTGTTCCAGGCAGCAGCATGAGGCACGGGGTAGGTATCCAACCATCCAGTGGTGGCTTCCACCATGGTCAGCACGTAGCGCTTGCCTTGGCATGTCTGGGGCAGTGTGATGCAGTCAATCTGCCAGGCCTCCCCACATTTATATTTGAACCACCGCCTGCCATACCTTAGGGGCTTCACTGGCTTGGCCTGCTTGATGGCAGCACACGTCTCACAGTCATGGATAACCTGAGAAACACTGTCCATGCTTAAATCCACCCCTCGTCTCTTAGAGGTGGCGTCTCTGCGCTGATGGCCTGAGGCATCATGGGTCCCATTGAGCTAAGGATATCTCTCCCTTGTGTTCCCAATCTAGGTCTTTCTTGGACACCCCCATCTTTGCAGCCTGGTCTACCTGCTCATTGTTTCAGGCTCATAAGCCTGACTCTTGGGGACATGGGGGTCTACGTGATGGACTTTCACAGGTAGCTTCTCTAGCCAAGGGGCAATGTCTTTCCATTCATCAGCGGCCCAGATTGGTTTTCCTCTACGCTGCCAGTTGGCCTTTTTCCACCTTTCCAGCCAACCTCACAGAGCATTGGCTACTATCCATGAATCAGTATAAAGGTAGGGCTTTGGCCACTTCTCTCTTTTAGCAACATCTAGGGCCGGTTGAATGACTTTGAGTTCAGCAAGTTGACTTGATCCACCTTCTCCTTTGGTAGCTTGTGCAACCTGTCATGTGGGGCTCCATATGGCTGCTTTCCAAATCCAGTTCATCCCTATGATGTGACAGGAACCATCAGTGAAAAGAGCGTAGCGTGTTTCCTCTGCTGGTGATTGGTTGAATGGTGGAGCTTCTTCAGCCTGTGTCACTGGTTCTTGTTCCTCTTCATCAGTGAGACCAAAGTTTTCACCTTCCAGCCAGTTTGCAATTATCTCCAAAATCCCAGGCTGATTCAGGTTTCCAATACAGGCACGCTGTGTGATGAGAGCAATCCATTTGCTCCATGTGGCATCAGTGGCGTGGTGGGAACCTTTCCTTTAAACATCCACCCCAGCACTGGTAGTCGGGGTGCCAGGAGGAGTTGTGCTTCCATGCCAATCACCTCTGAGGCAGCCTGGACTCCTTCATAGGCAGCCAAGATTTCCTTCTCTGTGGGAGTGTAGATGGCTTTGGACCCTCTGTAGCTTCAGCTCCAGAATCCCAGTGGTCGGCCTCAAGTCTCCCCAGGCACCTTCTGCCAAAGGCTCCAGGACAAACCATGGTTCCCAGCTGCAGAGTAGAGCACGTTCTTCACCTCTGGTCCCATCCTGACCAGGCCCAAGGGCTACCACATGAGCGATCTCCTGCTTGATCTGGGCCAAAGCTTGTTGCTGCTCAGGGCCCCAGTGTAAATCATTCTTTTTGTGGGTGACCAGGTAAAGAGGGCTCACAATTTGGCTGTACTCCGGAATGTGCATTCTCCAAAAGCCTATGGCACCTAGGAAAGCTTGTGTTTCCTTCTTGCTGGTTGGTGGAGACATTGCTGTGATCTTGTTGATGACCTCAGTGGGAATCTGACGCCGTCCATCTTGCCACCTCACTCCCAGGAACTGGATCTCTCGGGCAGGTTCCTTGACTGTGCTCATTTTGATGGCAAAGCTGGCTTCTAGCAGAATCTGGATGATCCTCTCTCCTTTCTCAAACACTTCCATTGCCATGTTCCCACACACAATGATGTCATCGATGTACTGCAGGTGTTCTGGAGCCTCACCCTTTTCCAGTGCAGCCTGGATCAGTCCATGGCAGATGATGGGGCTGTGCTTCCACCCCTGGGGCAGTCGGTTCCAGGTGTACTGCACTCCCCTCCATGTGAAGGCAAACTGAGACCTGCATTCTGCTGCCAGAGGAATGGAGAAAAATGCATTGGCAATGTCTATAGTGGCACACCACTCTGCTGCCTTGGACTCCAGCTCTTCCTGGAGTTCCAGCATGTCCGGCACAGCAGCGCTCAGCGGTGGAGTCACTTCATTCAATGCACCACAGTCCACAGTCAATCTCCATTCTCCTTCAGATTTACACACAGGCCAAATGGGGCTGTTGAAGGGTGAGTGGGTTTTGCTGACCACCCCTTGGCTCTCCAGCTCACGGAGCATTTTGTGGATGGGGATCACAGCATCTTGATTCGTTCGGTACTGTCGGCGGTGTACTGTTCAGGTGGCAATTGGCACTCGTTGCTCTTCCACCTTCAGGAGTCCTACTGCAGATGGGTTTTGCGACAGTCCAGGCAAGCTCTTCAACTGCTTGACACCCTGTGTCTCTACAGCAGCTATTCCAAATGCCCATCTAAGTCCCTTTGGGTCCTTGAAATACCCACTTTGGAGGAAGTCTATGCCTAAAATGGGCCTCTGGGCCAGTCACAATAGGATGTTTCTTCCACTCATTTCCAGTCAGGCTCACCTCAGCTTTCACCAAAGTAAAATCCTGTGATCCCCCTGTCACACCAGCAATAGAAACACACCCTGTCCCCACATGTCTCAATGGGATTAATGTACATTGCGCACCAGTGTCAACCAAAGCTTTGTATTCTTGTGGTTCAGATGTGCCAGGCCAACGAATCCACACAGTCCAAAAAACATGGGTTTCCCTAGTCTCTACCTGGCTAGAGGCAGGGCCCCTCTAAGCCTGGTTATCCTTCTTTCCCTGGGCATATGCCTTGGAGGTTCCCCACGTGGAGGAGCCACGTGTTGGGTGCCAATAGATGATTTGTCCTGGTTCAGAGCAAATTTGGGAGAGAATCCCAAAGGGGCTCCTCTAGGAAAGAAGATTCAATCAGCCCCTCCCCACAGCCGGTCCAGGAGAAACTATCTCCTTGGAGAAAAGTGGAAAAAAACTGTTTATTAAACAATAAAACCTAAACAATATTAAACAATAAAAACCCTTGTTGCTCCAAAAGAGATGACAAATTGAGAAAACCCCGTCCCCGGGTTGCAGCTGAGCTCACTCAGTCTCTGGTCAGTCCCTCCGGTGCTGGAAATGTCGTGGGCCAGGCCTGGCCCAGTGGGCCAGAGGTGCAAATGCCAGTACTCCCCCTGGGTGTTCAGTCCCGAGCAGGGTTCAAGAGGTTCAAATAAAAGGGAAAAAACCACAGTCCAGGGAACTTCTTTGCCTCAGCAAGCTAAACTAACTAAAAGCAAAAGAGAGCTCTGTCCAGCTGTCTGTCCATCTGCACAGAGTCAGGAATGTGTAGGAGCGAGTGCAGTGACAGAAAAAACATGTGCGCTTCTCTCCCCCCCCATCAATCTCTAAAGCACGTCTTAAAAGTGCAAAACTTGTTATTCAGCATAAACAGAATGAGACAATTGGGGATAAAAGTATCATATAGTCAACTCATGACATGTGTGCATAAAGACCTTTGAAATCACAGCTCTCTGTCTCGGCTGGACACAGATGATCCCCCTGTGTCCTGTGCTCCAAGAGGGGGGACACACCCTGCCACTGGTGCTTGCCTTGGTCTCTGCAGGCCCAGGCAGATGCCAAAGCTGCTCTTCACAGCCTTCTCCCTTGCCACGCCCCTGTGCCAAGTGCAAGGGGCCTCAAGGATGGAAAGGAGCGCAAGGAGCCAAAGGGAGCCAGCTGTACCTACCTCACTGGGGGCTCCTGGGCAAGCACTTGGCTTGAGAAGCAAGCCCCTCTCTTCCAAAGTGCCTCCATTTCCCGGGCAACACCAACATGCACGTAAGAAAGCCTGGCAAGGCTGAATTACTCGTGCACCTTGTAGCACAGGCACTCATCTTCCTTCTGCCGAGTCTGTTTCCTCATGTCCCTTGTGGTGCGCAGCCCTGGGCCCCCTAGAAACAAGAGGTGCCCGCTGCCCCTTCGAGTGCCAGAACTCCTGCCCGCGCTGACGGCAGCAAAAGCAGGCTGTTGCCAGCCAGGGAGCGGAGCCCTGTTCCCTCAGGAGGCTCTCCTCAGCCCCTTGCCCACTGTGCACGCAGCACTTCTGCCTGCCTGCCCAGAACGCTCTTGCCACAGCACAGCACAAGCTGGCCGGCTCTGGGCTCAGCACAGCCCAAGCACAGGTCTCTGCAGGAAGACACAGCGGCTCTTTTGCAGCCTTGCCCCGCAGTGGTGGGAAGGGGCCCCTGCCTCTGGTCTCACTTGCTTGGCTTTCTGCCTGCATCTGAGGCAGGGGCTGCCTGATTCCTCGCTTGTGGGGAGAGCAGAGCCGCCGGAAGCGCGCCCAGCGTGCAGGCACTGCCCGACAGCGCTGCGGCCGCTGGGACGCTGGCGCCCCCGAGTCCCAACCACTCCGCTGCCGCTGCTGCTTGATTTGCTTTTAGGCACAGACAAAGCTCACTGCTAGGCCACCATGGTCTCTGCTCCTGCCCTCTTCCTGTCCCTGTGTAGGGCTAGAGCATTGCTGTGCTTTCAGGAGGCTCTTGGCGGAAACTTGCGGCATTGCAAGCTCCTTTGCCCTGGCTGGATGCTTGCACTTGAATCCCTCACAGCTGGCTTCAGAGCACACTCCAGTTGGCTCTTCTAAAAACAGGCTCCTTTTCCCCTTCAGTGTGCTGGGCACGGCCTTGAAGTCCACGCTGCTGTGCAACTGGAGCAGCGGGACAGGGACATTTGCAGCCTGAGCTGCCCTTGTTCCTCTCTGTCTGTGCACGGAACTCAGCGGGGAGGAGAAGGGCAGCAGGGCCCTGCGTGTCCCCGGGCTCAGGTTTTGCGCCGCTTCAGCTCCACAGAGACGCGGGTCAAGTGAAAAACCCAAAGAGTTTATTAGGGAAAAGCAAAGCCAAGGGGTCAGCTGGGAGGTAAAAAAGGGCATGGGCAGGGCCTGAGGGTGGCATGGAAGGAGCTGCCAACAGGGAGGGAGCTGGCAAGAGCTGCTGGAGCTTGGCACAGGCTCAGCTGTGAGCAGCCAGAGCTGTGCCTGGAGCTGCAGCTGGTCCCTTCTGCCCTGCAGGTGGTCCCATCTTGGATGGGAACTGGAAATCTCCGAGGGAGGCCGCTCCAGGTGATGCAGGAGACAAAGGAAGTTCTGCAGATCTTCTTTGGAATTTCATGGGAATCCATATGCTGATGCAAGATGGGCTCTCATCTTCCCTGAGGGCTTGACGAGCTGGGAGAGGAACAGAGCCACGGTCAGAGGCCAGATTGAGGGAATCCAAGGAAAGCCTCCTGCCAGGGCCATCTTGCCATGGCCAGGAGGGAGCGGGAGACAAAGGCCAGAGAGCGGGGAGGCAGCTCAGCCAGGCAGCGCTGGCCATCAGGCTCACCTCCAGCAAGAAGGCCAGAGCAGGG